>NW_002062084.1:0-1192 GCF_000150275.1 Trichoplax adhaerens
AAAGTTACCATCATAGACTAATTAGCGAAATTGAAAAAACGATTGATGATCCCAAACTTTTTCATGAACTTCGTAAAATGCTTAAAGCTGAAATTGTCAATGTCAAAAATATTAATTCTGAACTTACTTTAGGAACTCCTCAAGGCAGTGTTATTTCTCCTTTTCTATTTAATATTTACTTGACACCTTTGGATAACTTCATTAGTGAGTTAAAAAATAAACATGACAAGATTGGATCTTCTGTTCTTAATCCAGAATTTCGTAGACGAACTCGTTCGGATCAGAAAAAATTTAAGGATTTAGATTTCCGTGAGCGTATTAAACGTTCTAAATTTGAACGTGATAAGGCAGAAGCGGTTGGTATTAAGCGTACTGATATTATTAGTAAACCAATTAAAATTAATTACGTTAGATATGCAGATGACATGTTGTTTGGGTTTAACATGGACAAACCTCTTGCAAAAAAAATTATTGAAAGTATCCGTACGTTCATTAAATCGGATTTGCATTTGGACTGCCATATTGATAGTTCAAAGTCAAAGTTATCTCATGGCATCTCGGAGTTAACTACTTTTCTAGGTTTTAAAATAGGCCTGTACCCAACTAACTATAGTAGTAAATCTAAACACCTTACTCGTTTTTACAAACTTAAAGCTAACATCCAAAGAAAAAGGGTCATGGAATCGGAGAAATACTTCAAAATGCAAGAAAACATCTTATCAAAACTTCACAGAGATGTTATCAACTCAATAGCTACAGCGGGTCAGTCCTTCGTTAAGAAGTCCCATATTAAAGCTGCGTATGACCATAGGGTTAAAATTAAGGTACTACGTGCCCTAAAAAATAGCTTATCTAATATTGAATCTGAAGTACTTAGTTCTGCTCTCGTGTCCAATTTTCCTAAAAAAGATATTAAGAATCCTGAAACTCCGTTCTCTTTAGCGGAACAAAAAAGGTTAAATCTTCTCAAAAATACGACAAAAAGATGGATCCAGAGAGCCAAAGACCTTGCTACTGAAGAAGATTTTAAGGAGCTTCAGTATGTTACTGGAGCTTTTTTATCGCCTGAATTTGTTAAGGCAAGGGAAATATATCTCAAGGAACTAAATCTTATATCTTCGAGAGATTTTAGTGAAAATGTGATTGAGTATCAGCTAAGAAGGGCTCGAACTTACCAGGCTAAAGCTGCAAT
>NW_002062083.1:0-1193 GCF_000150275.1 Trichoplax adhaerens
GTACAGTGTACAATACAACACTCTACAGTACTTAATACCGTCAGTACAGTACTGTACATTGGCCAATGGAATTTCGTGTTTACAGTACTGTACTGTACAGTGTACAGTACGGTAGGAAGGGCAGGGGCAACCTCTTTCAGTACATTTGTCGACATTACTATCGCAATACCTTAGAAACATGACGCACAAGCAGTACCACAGCGCTGGATGATATTATGTTGTGTTACTTGTTGTGACATTCATTAATTAATGCATCATAATTTTGTTGTGTGATGAATCATATGTTGACACCTAGCTACTAATTAACTAATATTAAATGTCATAGAAAGTATGTTGTGATTCTGGCTATAATAAGTATGTAGACTGGGCTATTAATTAATTACTGTTTTTGCACCAACGAAGTTGGTGAGGATATATAAAGTCTCAAAGTTCTTAATTGAGAGTTAGTTACGTTAGTCGATGACAGATGGTTATCAGTTGCTAGTCGTAATTGTAAGTTGTGCGTTCAATCGGACATTTTAATAAAATAGCTTCTAGAATAAAGTTTTGATCCTTAACGTGAGTAATCTATCGTCTAAGACTCGAATCTAAGTTTGGTTGATTAAAGAGTGCTTAGAGTTAGTTGCTTAGATAGTTAAGTCTACTTTAGAGGAAAGAATCCCGTTTAATTCTTGTGTTACAATCTCGGTTGTGACACTTGTGTATGGTCGTCAGCGAGCACATTTGCCCCCGGCCTTTTCCCTCAGTGATGGTGGCCCAGAAGGGACAAGCAGGTTTTACATTATTTGCCCAACTCTGTACAGTACATTTGTCTACTGCACTGTACTATCACGATACCTTAGAAGTTAGAAACATGACGCACTGGCAGCGCTGGATAATATTATGTTGTGTATTGGTCGTCAGCCTGCACATTTCCCCCCCCCCCCCCCTATCCCTCCAGTCATGGTGGCCGAGAAGTACAGTACAGTACAGTACAGTACTGTACAATGTACTGTACAGTGCAGCACAATAGTACTGTACTGTACTGTAATTCTGGGCCACCGTACTCAGTAGTAAGTTGAGTGTAACAGTCTTCTGCACTCCAAAATTGGCGTTCAAACTAAACCTGAGAAAGGTTTAGCGAGTTGGAGCATGGTGGAAGTAAACAAATCAAGACTTTTTATTCCTATTCAGTTGGACTGACTTTACTGTGG
>NW_002062082.1:0-1194 GCF_000150275.1 Trichoplax adhaerens
TTTCATAATAATAATTTACAAATAAAGTAGGGTAATTGTTGAAACTTGATAAATTACGTTTTGGATGCTATATGATGATATATCCAGTGATCTAATCTCGTTCTATTACTCTGTCAATATTAACGCTTTCTACTTTCTATTTTACTACTTATATTTTTCAATAATAAAAAATAAACGAAACAGTTTCGTCGTCGTTTCTTGGTAAGTTATATTTTGAATCCTATATGATAATATAACTAGTGACCTAATCTAGTTATTGTCTCGTAATATTACTGTATCAATATTAAATCTTTCTACTTTTTTTCACTAATTACTTTTCAATAATAACAATTTGCAAGTAAAGTAGTGTAATTGTTGAAACTTGATAAGTTACGTTTTGGATGCTATATGATAGTATATCCAGTGATCTAATCTCGTTCTATTACTATGTTAATGTTAACGCTTTCTACTTTCTATTTTACTACTTATATTTTTCAATAATAAACAACTAATAAACGAAACAGTATCGTCGCCGCTTCTTGGTAAGTTATATTTTGAATCCTATATGATAATATAACTAGTGACCTAATCTAGTTATTGTCTCGTAATATTACTGTATCAATATTAAATCTTTCTACTTTTTTTTCACTAATTACTTTTCAATAATAATAATTTACAAATAAAGTAGTGTAATTGTTGCAACTTGATAAGTTACGTTTTGGATGCTATATGATAGTATATCCAGTGATCTAATCTCGTTCTAATACTCTATCAATATTAACGCTTTCTACTTTCTATTTTACTACTTATATTTTTCAATAAAAAACAACTAATAAACGAAACAGTATCGTCGTCGTTTCTTAGTAAGTTATATTTTGAATCCTATATGATAATATAACTGGCGACCTAATCTAGTTATGGTCTCGTAATATTACTATATCAGCGCTAATTGTTTTTATATTACTACTTTAATTTTCAAAAATAAACAACTTATTAATGAAATAGTACCGTCGTCGCTGGGTAAGTTGTATTTTTAAATGCTATATATAAAAATAAATCTAGCGATCTATTTTTAGTAAATGTTTCGTATTATTACTGCATCAGTATTAATAATTTTTATTCTACTAACATTTTCTAATCATGAAAAACTTATAATCGAAACAGTACCGTCGCCGTCGCTTTGTAAGTTGCGTTTTAATTTAATATGTATACCGA
>NW_002062081.1:0-1193 GCF_000150275.1 Trichoplax adhaerens
TTTTCTAATTGCACTATCATTTATAGGCTTTGTAGAGCCGTGAGAGGTATTTAAAACTAAACATTTACTAACCAATCGCTCTTAAGATCCATTTTAGAAAACTACTTTGCACCATTTAAGAAAACAAAAATCATTCAAAGTTCGGACACAATTTACCCCATGATTCCCTTACAAAACACTATAAAACCAACAAGTTAACTATAAAATACATCAAACTTCACTTCTAACATAATTTCTATCATTAATACATTATAAAAGTGTTACGGTTTAAGATATTATGTGATAATGTTATTGAAGAAGAAATAGACGGTTACGATTAGATAATCATAAATATTATGATCTGTTAATATTGTGAGATTCATTCGTTAATGGACTTCCATAACGAATGTGTAGAAGTAAGGTACTTAATATGCCAATGACGTGTAATAACCAAAATGGCGGTTGTCACACTTGTAGGGAATCTGTTAGATCTTAAATTGTTAATTGGCGCTATAATATTATTAGCGCATAATAATATCAATTATCACATATTTGTTCGATAGTAATTAATAGGATTACAAAGTTATAGAAAAGACCAAGTTATGCATAAGAATAATTAACAGGTGGAAAAGGTGTAGATTTGATACAAGTATATAAGAGGTTGTAATTTACCTCGCTAGGCAGGAGGAAAATACGGAGACCTAATAAAGTTAGTTTAGTAAATTTATCCAGACGCTTCTAGTCCGCCTTTACTGTTGACTGAGGTCCTTCGCTGAAGTGGAGCGAGTAGTGACGCCTGGTGGCAGTTTTACGGTAGGACAGAGGATAGTAGGATAAGTGTGGAACGGGAATCCGATTGTTGCAAACGACGTTGTGACAACATAGTAGCAGAGGCTAACAAAACGTAATACGTTGAGTCTACTGTTGCACGTATTGTTAATGTTAAAATGTTAAAAACTAGCATGGCTTCACTAATTATAGTTGTAATATTTTGATCTAATGTTGTAAAAAGCGAATCTACAGCACTTATAGTGGAAGGTTATAAAGTATGTAAATAGATACCAGACATTTTGTAAACCGTCAGATTTGCAAGTGTGTTACTATAAATGGGATAGTATAAATTACCACCGTGCACGATGTTAAACTTAGTGCTATAAATATCGAAATTATACTCTCAGAGTGTGTTACTTTGCAGAAATATCGTACATGCACTG
>NW_002062080.1:0-1195 GCF_000150275.1 Trichoplax adhaerens
TAAAGTAAAACTAGAATTAAATACAACTTTAAAAATGCCTTACGCAAGCAATGAAGATAATGTATTGTGCTGGCAGATTTTCAACTAAACGTGCATTGTTCTTATGATCGACGTTATTTATGTAAAAGCAAGGGATCATTAATAAAATTTACGCAACCAGTATAATCTAAAGAATTGATCATAAAATTGAGAACAAATAAGAAAGAAAATGTTAAAATTTAATTATGCTTGCGAAGAAATATTATATTAAAAAAATGCTAAAGATATTTATTTTGCTTGCTATCAATTTACTAACGTCAATGTCACAGATGTTAATTAATTATCTGTTTTGTGTGTGTATATATGCAATATTTATTACTATAGTACTAACATTTAGTGAGTTGCAATAATTTGTAATTGGTGTCAGTTAATGATTTCTTGTAACCATAGCAGCAACCGTCTAGTGAGAAGAATGATATTGGGAATAGCAAAAGAATATTTCAGATAGTAAAAATTATATTAAGTATCGTATGTACAATTGTAGTAAGATGTGATTTAATGCTAATAATGCTGAAAATTCTAAGATTAAAGGAGCCGTAATATG
The DNA here is from genome assembly GCF_000150275.1 of Trichoplax adhaerens. Classification (NCBI taxonomy): domain Eukaryota; kingdom Metazoa; phylum Placozoa; class Uniplacotomia; order Trichoplacea; family Trichoplacidae; genus Trichoplax; species Trichoplax adhaerens. The sequence goes on from NW_002062080.1 coordinate 584, forward strand.
GTGGATACTGAGTCATTATGAAGTGAAGTTTTAATTATTTATATTTGCGACAAATCTGAATCGATCAATTTCCTATCAATTTCTACAATCATACATCTACAGTTTGCATACATGGCAGAAAGGTCTAATAATCTTGCTTTTAGATTTTAATTAGCTATGGTAACTAATAATTAAGAAATATCTTATTAAATTTCATAGTACTACCGTACAGTATTGCAACAGTAATATTCATGAAATCAGGATTTTAATCAGCTTTATCATTATTTCTGATATCTTGCAGTAATGTTATTTTAATTAGGTACGTTACGTAGTGCATAAATTACCTTCAAAGGTTGTTTTGCGTGTGACGATAATTATATACAATACTAATATATTTCGAGTCGAAAAATGCGGAACAAAGTTGGGACGTCCTTCCAATCTATTTGTTAGAGAAATCAAAATCGAACAAATGATAGCTAAAGTGCTCATTGATACAGGTTCAGATTTGACGCTGGTCCAAAGTAAGTACTTAATGGAAGATGATATAAACTACGAGGATCAAGTATGCGCGACTGGATTCATGCAAAATCCTATAATAGTGCCTACTACCAACATCAGCATTAAAATTGGTAG
>NW_002062079.1:0-1194 GCF_000150275.1 Trichoplax adhaerens
GGACGCGCTTCGGTAAGTAACTGCAAGATGGCATACTCCGCCGTTATCAGATTACACTTACTTGACGGGCACAGCAGGCAAATCGATGTCTAACCCGAAGGTCAATTTGATTTTCGCTTTTTGTAAACAATGCTTGACATCAGCTAGTGTCAATTACAAATGAATTTAATTAATTGGTTAATTTCATAACTGAAATTGGATATAAAGATACTGCAGTATGTCCTACAATTATAGTAACGTTTATGTACGACATTAGCAGGCCGCATAACTCGCTGTATACCATGTTAAGTATCGCATTATAGATTTGGGGTTCGAAGCAATTTTACGCGGTGCTAGTATAGGCGTATAAATGCGATATTCTAGTGTAATCAGTATGAATTTATTACTGTTATTCTATCGTTTTTGACCAGTTATATAAACAGTGTCATACATGTACAGTATATAAACAGTTCATTATGTAAACTACTGTTGCAATAAGGTACTACAGGAGTTAAATTTGACTTTAGCCGTCGCTTTCAAGAAAAATTCACTCACCATACAGGTAATCTGCTTGTCGCTTATGAATCTTAACAATTCCCTTCATTAATATTGCCGAAGTTCGCAAAGCAAATTGCACTGGAGGATTCAGCAAGTCGTGACTTTATAAGTTGTTATAAAAATAAAATAGATTGCAAATCAATTCTCTTTCACTGTCAATATCACAAAATCTTTAGTAACTAAAAAAGATCTATGTAAATGATACTAAGAAAGAATGCGCGTATAGAAATGGTGCAGAAAGTTATGCTTTAATTAGGAAGAGAGTTTCGTATTACTGTCTACTACGTAAGTTCAAATTTTGAATTAAAATGCGTATTGCCATGTTAGCTCGCTCAGTGTCGTGCGCTAACGTACATTAAGAAATCGAATCTAGCTATTGCATTAAATGAACATAAAACTTCTTTCTACTCTTTTCAAATGTGACTCTATTCAGCAGACAGTACCAGGCAATTTTTATATTGACTGATATAATGCCCCGTCGGTCAATCTTGTGAGTTCTCCATGAAGTCCTGGAATCTGAGGTGGAAATCATCCTAAAAAATTGGACAGTACGCTGCAATAAGCATGGCATCCATTTTTTCAATTAGTTCTCGCATGTAAACAACACCATCTTAGTCTATGTTATTTCGTTACTTCTAAGCGGTACAATAAGGTGGC
>NW_002062078.1:0-1195 GCF_000150275.1 Trichoplax adhaerens
GGCTGTACTTACTGTACACGGTGACAGCAAATCTGGGTATTGCGATGCTATCGTCAGAAGAAGCAAAGGCTACTCTTTCAAAATCCAAACGCTGTCAAATATCGGTGTTGCTTTCGTGCCGGTTGCTATTCAAGGCGTTTTTTTTTTTATTTGGGCCTTTAGTATCCAAGCTATAGTATAATTGCACAATACTGAAGTAGAAAAAGAAGAAGAATCAATAAAACGGTTTAACGAAGGAAAATGGCAGTCGAAACCCTATATAAACTTACGACGTATGGACGGTAAAACGGTACGGATGAAAGGGTAGGGTTAAACGATACGCTTCAGTACCTTCACTCGTACAGTACAGTACAGTACAGTACTGTACTGTATGTCCTACTGTACACTGTACAGTACTGTACAGTACAGTACACGAGTGTACAGTACAATGTAGTACAGTACACTATACTGTAACTGTACTGTACAGGTACTGAGTGTTACAGCAGCGACTACTCTAAAAAGTTTTTGTTGTCTCTCGCAAAACTGGTTGACACTTTACAGTACAGTACAACACAGTACAGTGTACTATACACTGTACACTGTACACTCACGATCACGTGAACGCACTGTACTGTACTGTACTGTACACTAGTGTACAGTACAGTACAGTACATGCTGCAAAAATGTTTTTGTTGTCTATCGCAAAACTGGTTGACACAGTCCAACACAGTACAGTGTACTGTACAGTGTACACTGTACACTGTACACTCACGATCACGTGAACGTACAGTACAGTGTAAACAGTGCAAAAATGTTTTTGTTGTCTCTCGCAAAACTGGTTGACCCTTTACAGCACAGTACAGTGTACTGTACACTGTAACTGTACACTGTAACTAACTGTACACTCACGATCACGTGAACGCACAGTACAGTACTGTACTGTACTGTGCACTAATGTACTGTACTGTACAGTACTGAGTTTATTTTCTTTGCAGACTCGGAAAAATTGGATATCGTAAACCTACAGTACTGTACACTCAGTGTACAGTACAGTATGTACTGTACAGTACAGTACAGTATACTGTACTGAAACTAACGTTAAATTACTGTACACTGTACAGTACTGTACAGTACAGTGTACAGTACGTACTTTATACCGTATTGTACGGTACTAATGTCAGTAGACAGGGTTAGGGTTAGTACTGTACTGTACGCA
>NW_002062077.1:0-1196 GCF_000150275.1 Trichoplax adhaerens
TATATGGTAGAACTGATGATAACTTGATGTTGTTGTTTACTAAATATTGTCGATATATGACCATGTTATATTAAATGGATTGTTTGACAGTATCGGTAATAAGTAATAATGATTACTATGACTTAATAGAATAATCTCATACTATCTCTTAGTCGTAATCATGTGTAATGAGGTATCCAAGTTGTTTTTATTATTGTTATGTTCGATTATCATCGAGCCCTATGAAAGCGAGTGCGCTGCGCAAAAGGCTCTAGTTGTTGTAGTTCTCCAGTTTGTAAGTCGTCTTTACGTAAAATAAAAGGGCGTTTAAGTCATAAGTTTGCTTAAGGACTTTTATCTTGCGTTTCCTTGCCACAAACAATTCCGGTTTGTGACACACCCGGTTTCAATTTGGGCCAGTGATTGAGAAAATAGACATGCAAGTTCCATCTATACTAGAGAAATTATTTTCCACACTGATTCGGTCCCCAAAATGTCCGTCCATCTATAATCCAACCACTGCAACTCACTCACACCGTACAGTGTACAGTGTACACTGTACAGTACTGTCGTTCCGTATCATCCTGTGTTTTGGTAACAACCTATTGGATATCATAACAGTACCGTAGTCAAGATGAACTCAGTCTGAGGTGGTACAAAGTCATGATCAAGCAATCATCGCTTAGCACAGCAATCATGGCATCAATTTTTCTTAGTGTACTCTGAAATCTTCGCCTTTTAGTTAAGTTATAGGTCTAATATACTGACATACTGAGTTATATGGACTTTGTACACTGTACAGTCAAGGACATACTGCATCATCTTATGCATTTTAAAGACCCGCAATCCACTCAGTTTTGGGAGTTTGACACTCCTGCTCTGAAATGAAATGTAAATGTCGCTTATTATTCGCATTACGACTGTATGATCAAGGATTAATCATCGCACACCTTTGAGAGCCGTAATTCACTCGGCCGTTGGGGTTTAACTATTCTTCCTTTGAAATGAAAATGCCAATCTCGCCTATTATTCGTAATACTACTGTATATTGTAGTCAAGGATATATCATCTCATGTCTTTGAGAACCCTAATTCATCCAGTTTTAGTGATTCAATTATTTCTAGTTTGAAAATGCAAATGCAAATATTACTTACTGTATTGTTCGTATTACGACTGTACAGTACAATCAAGGACATATCATCTTATGCCTTAGAAGA
>NW_002062076.1:0-1196 GCF_000150275.1 Trichoplax adhaerens
ATCATCACTTCTTATTTATCCACTTCTAGCTAATAATTATTGTCGATTTTGCGTTTGATATTATTGCGTTGCCATACACAATATTGATCAATCGAATAAGTTGTATTTCAATTTATCTTTATAACAGAAAGAAGTTGATTACATCAAGACGACGTTTAATAAGCTTGAATGTGTTCACTATGTCCGAAATGTACAGAGCAAAACACGAAGGTATGATCAATATGGAAGCAGAGAAATGGAATTATTTTATTTACGATGAACTTTGGTCATTTTAACCAACCATCATTGATTGGAATCGCGCCGAATAAAATTTCAGCAAGTGTATCATGAACAAATTTTTAATTGATCTCCAAGTAATATTGAAACAGTATTCTGAAGATTATGCTTGTATTTTAAGTTGATCTATAAACGTTGATGTTTAAAATTAGAGTGACAAAAACTTTTATTCCATCTATCAAATATCATTAAATAGGACTACATAGTACTATAAATTATTCTAATCAGGAAGTAAAGTTGCATCTTTCCATTAGATAAGAAATATTTTAATTAATACTATAATCCCTAAATTTTACTATGATATATTATATAATGTTTAACATTATTAGAACGTCAAGATGCTAACGATTGTTTCAAGTTTGACATTGAACTATTATCAAATTGATTCATAAGCCTTACCCAGAATATTATGTTAGCAACAAAGAAGAAAATTTCTGCTCGTTTTCTGTTTCCCCTAGATATTATTTAAAATTGTTAGGAGTAAGCAGTAGCAATGATAAAATGCAAATGACTAGCATATATATAAGATATTATGATTTAAAAATGTTTTTCAGATCGATAAATAATTAATATAAACTTTTCAGGCTGAAATAAATGATAGTTTTTGTGAAATGAAGGAAATTATTGCTAAACCATGCATAGTTAGCATGTTTTCGATTAAAGTTAACGTATCATGTACGTTTAATACTCCTAGTCCGAACTTGATGTGAATTAATAAGTTCTTTTAGCTAGAATGTTAATTACAGTAAGATTTAATAGTATATTACGAGTTCATTTACATCTACGTAGTAAATAAAATTGCAATTTATGAAGGTAATTCAAGTCTCAAAGAATTGGTAGCTAAATCCGTAAAAATGGAAATTAGTTATTGTAAATGTAGCACTATAAGAAGAAATTATCATTTAGCAATTCAGTCCAGG
>NW_002062075.1:0-1198 GCF_000150275.1 Trichoplax adhaerens
TAAATATCAACGTAGAGAATGACCGGTCATTTTGTAAATTGACTGATAAATCTTCAGGTACAAGGTCTAGCACCGCAGCTCCTTAATCACATTCTGGAAAACGCTTCTTCGAGGATCAAAGCATTCTTTGGGCTTGTACTTCCAAACCGCGCTTCGATCCTCTACGCTCTTTCATGATATTTTTTGCAGCTTGACAAAGTCTGCAAATCCAGTAGCTTCCGTAACCTTCTTCGCCAGCATTATTCATGAATGAGCATCAAGGAATGCTATGACAAAATTCACTACATTCGTAGCATTTGTGGGCTCAACCACAAATATTCAGACTGCTAATACATTCTAATTTATCTAAGATGTTCTTGCAAAGAACATTGTAATAATAATCGCTGTTAATGTCGCGGAGTATGTATTTTATGCTATAGTAAATGCTATCACAGTAAATCATGTTCTAATAAGTAAATTCATAAACCAGTAAATTAATACATATTCGTCGAAACTGCCGAACGAAATTTTCTGGTATTGTTAACAGTGAAATGTTTACAGATAATAATAAATCATTTTTCCAATCATTATTATGCATGCAATTAACGGAATATGTACTAATTTCGTTGCACTTGTAATGGATGGTTGTGCACTATGTTCGTATTTGTTTATGTTCAACTGGGTGTATTTATATATCTAAATAAATATCTAAATAATATATTTATTCTTTCATCTAGCTGGAGTCATTTTCTTATTTAAACTTAACTGATTGAAGTGTAAAATTTTGCAAAATGCTGAGTATGCAATTTTGCAAAGCCTAACTGACAAAATACCAAAATTTTACAATACCTTTGAGATAAGGCATTTTCTCATAGGAAATTATACGATGCGTATGAGTTAAGGCTTTTTCTTATAGGAAATTTTGCGAAATACCTAATATATTAGGAACTTCGTAAAATGCCGAAAGTATTCCAGGTATTTTACAAAATACTTAAGGGATTAGCCATTTTGCAAAATACCTAAAGGATTTCAGGTATTTTGTAAAATGCCAGATTTCGCTAATTGTCGTTGACGTATCAATTGATAACTCTCTTATACTGTCTAATTTTAAGCTAATTAGTGTACACAAAACATCAATTAATAACTCACAAGTTTTATTAAATTTTTAGGCTTAGTAATAAATACAGAAATATCATTGATAATTTACAAATTCTAACAA
>NW_002062074.1:0-1201 GCF_000150275.1 Trichoplax adhaerens
AAAATATTGCAGCAGTAACCAACACTCAAAACGGACTTTTGGAGGCGGGCATGAACAAAAAAGTAACGACGCAGTTGAAGATTTTAATCGTTAACCAGAATATGGCGGCTCGTAGTGAACTCAAAAATATGCTGGCGACTCTGGGCCAGTCTGACGTTGATTTAATGAAGGATGGCAGGGATTTAGTTGGCCGCGAGCAGTCCTTTAAATACGACCTAATTTTTATCAGAGAAGACCTGGGATTTAGCCTTACCGGCGTTAATCTTGTGAGATACCTGACCCGCTCAAACCTGGTACCTAAATGGTGCAAATTTGTAGTGATCACTGACAATGCCCAGAGCATAGGATCCAGTCCAATTTTCCGACATTTACGCACTGAAATTTTAGAGTTTCCACTCAATTACCAGATGGTAGAAAATTCTGTAAATGCCACGATTGAATCACTGCAAGTTTTCCAAAAAATATTAAAAAACCTTAATCAAATATCACCAAGTGTTTTAATTAAAAGTATCGTTAGTATTGATCCCAGTAAATTTGATGAAACCCACAAAGATGAATTATTGGAATTAAAAATTAAGCTGCTATTACAGGGACGAAGACCCGATCTGGCCTGGAATATTTCGGAAAAAATAGCACTGAGTTCGGACAAAGTCCGGGAACAACTATTTATCAGTTTTACAACAGGGCAAAAAGATCGATTCATGGAAACCCTGGATGATGCCACTGGCTGCGAGATCCTACGCAAGGGTTGTATCTATTATCAAACCTTGCAGAAACTTCATGAAAACGAACCCGAAATGGCATTGCGTTGTTTTGAAAAACTGGAAGAGAATCAATTACAACCGAATGAGATTGAATGTCACGCATTGTTGTTGCAGAAAGTTCAGGGCCTAACCAAAGCGCTGGAATACTTAAACACTAAAGAAGCAATTAAAACTGACGGATTCGATCTGAAGAACAATATCTCTTTGGTGCGTTTGATTTGTTACTCTCTTGCCTCTTTAAGCGGCAACCTGGACGGAAATTCAGAGCAAAAGATTCACAATGATATGGTGGAGATCATACGAAACAACACCTGGTCTAAAGGGTCTTTTAAATACAATATGTACAAGCCCTTTATCTTATTAGGCTTGGCTGCATTGCAGGGCAAAACTCTACTGGCTAACTTTGAAAAACTCTACGATCTAAGGCATCAGCTAGA
>NW_002062073.1:0-1202 GCF_000150275.1 Trichoplax adhaerens
ATTTCAGACGATATGGATGGTCTTAGGAAAGTGCCTGATAATATTCCAAATAAAGAAAATTATTACCAATACATTGATTTGCTTTTAACAAATATACCAGATCCTTTTGGAAAAAACCAAAGTTATGGTGATTACATGAATTCTAAATTAATTGAATTCCTAGATCATTTTAATTTTGACTATGAATTCATTAGTGCAACTAAGTGTTATAAATCTGGAAAATTTAATGACTACCTAACCAAAGTCTTAGAAAAATATGATAACATAATTGATATCTTGATTCCAACACTTGGCAAAGAGAGAAGAGAAAGTTATAGCCCTTTTTTACCTATTTGTGAAAAAACAGGAAAAGTATTACAGGCAAAAGTAATAAATAAAAATATTGAATCAAAAACTATAACTTATTTAGACAATACGGGACATAAAGTTGAAACAAGTATTTTAAATGGTAAATGTAAACTACAATGGAAACCAGACTTTGCAATGAGATGGGCTGCTCTTGATGTAGATTATGAAATTTATGGCAAAGATATACAAGCAAATGCAGAAATTTATGATAAAATTTGTACAGTGCTTGGAAAAACACCACCACAACAAATGTCATATGAACTATTCCTTGATGAAAATGGTCAAAAGATTTCTAAATCTAAAGGCAATGGCCTGTCAATTGATGATTGGTTAAAGTATGGAAACCAAGAAAGTTTAAAGCTTTTTATGTATCAATCACCTAAAAAAGCTAAAAAATTGTATTTTAGCATAATTCCTAAAACTTTTGATGAGTATTTAAATCATCTAAGTAAATTTAATCAACTTACTGATGAGAAAGAAAAAATTTCTAATCCCATATTCTATATACATACGGATAAAACACCTAATGTTAATCTTGATAAAATTACTTTCAGCTTATTATTAAATCTTGTTAATGCTTGTAATACTGATAACAAAGATGTTTTATGGGGGTATATTAAAGATTTTATTGATCATGACAATATTAATAAAGAAACACATGAATATATAGATTCTATGCTAGGATATGCTATAAATTACTTTGAAGATTTTATAAAACCTAAGAAAAAATATAAAACACCTAATGAACAAGAAATTAAATTACTAAAATTATTACTTAAAAACTTAAAAACAGTTAATAATACCGCAGAAGATATACAAAATATAGTATATAAGATAAGTAAAGATAATGATAT
>NW_002062072.1:0-1203 GCF_000150275.1 Trichoplax adhaerens
TCTTGTTGATATCAAGATAAATTAGATGAGTTAAAAACAGATTTGTGATCTGATAATTTATCATATATAAAATTTTTTATACTAATCTAATCAATGAAATTTAGCGTCACTTGACGAAGAAGACACATATAAATACAATCATAGATTGTTGCATAATTAATAGGTAAAAAATATGTTTTCAAGTAATTCAAAAGAGTTAAAAGTACTTTCATTTAGCGGAGGTGCTGAAAAAGGTGAGTTTTCTATTAGAATTGCAAAAGCTCTCAATGATAAATTAAAGATAATAAATTCAAATAAGGAACTTGTTGAATATTTTCATGTAATAACAGGAAATTCAATAGGTTCAATCCTTAGTTCATGCCTAATTATTCCTTCAGATAAAAATAAAAACAAACCAAAACACTCATTAGATGAATGTATAAAGATTTTTGATAATGATTTGCATAACATCAATTCAAATATTGGGTTAAAAGATAAAATTAAGCTTTTTCTGAACTTAAAAAATCATATATTAACAAAAAAAGATGTAGATTTCATTCACAAAATGTGTGGAAATACAAAATTAAGTGAAACTGTTGTTCCTGTAGTTATCACATCTACAAATGCATTAAATGCTCAACCTAGGTTATGGAGCTCTTATGATGCAAAAAATGATCCTAAGAAGGATTTTTATCTTAAGGATGCCATAGAAGCTAGTATTTCATACCCTGGTTTGTTTAACTCAAAAAAAACAATATTTAAGGGAGATATTTATCATGATTTTGATGGTGGTTTGATAGCTGCTACACCTTTGATAACTGCATTGCCTCATATTTTGAAAAATAATAATAAATATGCAAAAGATAAAGCTGTTGTAGTTTCTGTTGGTACAACTACAGGCAATACATCAAATATCTTGCATGAAATAGATAATAGTTCTTTTGAGAAGAATATTTATAATATTTATTTACTGTCTTCACAAATACAAAAAATACCTTTTGACTCATTATTTAAAACTTTTATACCAAATTACTACAAATTGGATTTCATGATTCCTCAAAATATTCAGCATTCAATATATTTTAAAGCTAGTAAAGGTGATATGCTTAATTTTAATGAAACAATGGCATGTACAAAAAAATACATAGATATTAATAAAGAATTTTTCACAGCACTTGCTAATAAAATTGCAGATAAAAAGCAGGATATGAAAAAATTAGAAAA
>NW_002062071.1:0-1203 GCF_000150275.1 Trichoplax adhaerens
TGCAGTAAATTATTGAATTATATAATGTAGTATACGGCAATGACATTCTACTTATTCCCATAATAGTTTGCAGTAGTGGATTGCTTCTATCTCTTCCTAAATTGAAAGGTAATCTACGCGTTGTGAAGATAGTAACTAGAGATATAGCCCAAGGAGTAGCAAATATAAAATAAAAAAATGTAGTGGTCATTAACATATAAACTGTTCGTTGCTTTACCTTTTTGTTTGCATCCGATTCCTTTTGTAATATTCTACTCTTTCTTTTTAGATGACGTAGTATAAGAGAGTATAAAATGATCATAATAATTGCAGGAAGCATAAATTGGAAAATAAATAGAATAATATTGATTACAGTCGTCCATTCTGTATAATTTTGATACGCAACGCAAATTTTTGGTTTATTATTGAGGGCTGAAGCCGTTATTAGATATGGAAATGCTATTGCGAACGATATTACCCATGAAAGAAAACATAACGATCTAGCTCTCTTTGTTGAAAGCTTTCTAGTGGGTCGAAAAATGGCGTGGTATCTTTCACCGCTGATGATGATTAATGTCTGCATAGAGGCGGTATAGGACCAATATTTTAGAAAGATGGCAAATATTTTACATAAAACAGTTAAAACACTTAATGGCAATTGAAATTGTCTGTCTATGGCCGTTAAAAATAAATTGAATACCGTTGCCGCGCTTTGCATCAAATCGCAGACTGCTAAATTAGTTATGAAGAAGTAAGTTGGCTTTCGGAATGATTTATTGCGATAAACGGTTACAACTATAATTACATTCGGAAAAATCCCAATAATACCACCAAGAACGAGAGTTGTTGCTGATAATATAAGCATGTGCTCACTGAAATACCTTGAACGATTGCAGAAATTACCAATATTACTTCCATTACATGTTGAAACGTTAGACATATTTACAGACGGAAGAAAAAATGATATCAACTTTGCTATTCTTTCTCAAGTATTAAAAGCTTCCTCTCAATTTCTAAAAAAATTAGAAAGATACTCTATTTGTATATTAGCATTGACGCAACACTAAAGACTGTATTGTGAATAAGAAAATGCGACTATAATAATATTTAAATTGTAGTATAAATAGCTCTTCGATGTTCCAAGGCATCATATAGTACGATGTATGGCTTTAGAATCAAGATCGTAAGAAAAATAAACGCTACTGTTACTTGACGACGTTATTA
>NW_002062070.1:0-1203 GCF_000150275.1 Trichoplax adhaerens
TATAAGATGACTTGTGAATGTTAGCTGCTGTAGAAGGGTATATAAACCCGTCAGATAGTTGAATAAAGCAGTTCTCAATTGTATAGTTGTTTTAACGTAGAATCAAAGGCGTCTAAATTCTTGTAAGTAGGGATACTGAATCCCGGAGACTATAGTAATTTAGAGATTTGTTTTACGTTATACTTGTCACGAAGTTGGTTTGTGACACTCGTACATCCTTTATTTCCTGAAGTTACGGTAGTTTTTCTATTAAAAGATGACATAGTTTTCTATTTCTTAGTGGACCATTGGCACTATCCCAAGTGCAATTCATCCTGTTAATGTAGTCAGAATTGTTTACTGTTTCACAAGTTTAAGTTAATAACCTACATTTTATTAATAAAAAAGAAAATATATTAAGTATCATATACAGCTTAATTGAACATAGTAACTCAAGCAGGTTCATAACAATAATCAATAGAAAGGACGCCGGTATCGGATCATAAGACTCATAACACTCTTACTGCACTTAAATGATTGAAATTGTAGAACAACACTGTGGTGATATAGTTTCAGTAGTTAGTGAGGGACTTTCAATAGACATATTCAATAATAGTTGAGCTTAGATTATCTTTATTGAGCTTATGAGAAGCGTGTAAGAGATACAGATAGTCGTGAATAATCAGAACGTGAAAAGTCTAACTGAAAAGATTATATATATATACTTTAGGTGAGATATTTTACTATCACTCTTACAATAATATTATTCGAAGATTAAACAGATAGTAACTTACAATAATAAATAACAATAACAACTAACACCCTAAAATGATGAATCTGTAATGTCATACAAAATAATAACAAATTGCTACAAACACCTATAAATCAATCGTAGAGTTTGCATGTGTAGAGTAGCAAAATCGATATTTAAAATATTTTAAGTATCCATAGAAATATTTATCAAGCAAATTAGCAATAAGACCACATTAACATTAATAACGGTTTATAATATACCATAAAAATGTAGAAAGTTTTTTGGGATTGAAATTTCTTTACAAAGCCGTCGTTAAAGCGCTATTAGAAGCCTTACGAAGTATTAAACTGAGAATGCTTTCCCTGTCTCTTACAAGTACTGTACTAGTCGAACTCTAGAGTGTAATATTCTACGAGGAATTCACAACGCATATTATGTAGGTGCTTGTATATAAATTATAATATTTAGGA
>NW_002062069.1:0-1203 GCF_000150275.1 Trichoplax adhaerens
TTTAAGTATTTGTAAGGTTGTTTGGTTTATACTTCTCTCCATTTTTGTTTTGTAATAAATTGCTGTTCGATTATTTCCCCAAATTTTATTTGGTGTCAAAGTATTAGCGTTTAGTCGACCGGCTTACCACGAAAGTAGAATCAAAGTTTGTTAAAGTTTTGTATCTTGATATCTACACATATCATTTCATTACATGATAATGGTCGAGAGTTTGCCAATGAGATAAGTTCGTTCTGTAAATCACATTCAAGTTGTGATGTTGGTATTGATAGTCTGTTTTAACGTAGGTAATAAAAGGGCTGGCTTCCTTTTGACCTGGGTGTTATTAGGTTCATGGTAAACCTAGACACTCCTATACGCAGAAATCTGTTGAATGAGCCAATCAAGACACGAAAGCCCTGGTTACTTGTTGGCTAAAAGATCATCAATGCAAGGATGGGACCCAAGCTCTGAAATTTATTCAGAGGCAAAAAGCTTCTCCTTTCTATTCTGGTATGAAACTAATTTCAAAATGTGCTAAGTTCCCATTAACTCGTTTTCTAGCTTTGTACTTGTAGGAATCAGTCGAACACCTTATAAAGCGATGTATGAGAAAAGGCTGCTATTACGGTGTTGCCTTGTCATTAGGATAGTTTAATAAGTACAGTAGTAGCTAGTATGGAGAATATCCATATTTGTAGTTCTAGGTAAGATAAGTAATGCCTTAACGCGGATGTTCTTTGTAATAGTTTATTACATATTTGATATTGATTGTTATTGTGTGATAGATAGCAGTAAAATGATTCAAGTGCTAGTGGATAATAGTTGAATTAGACAACCTACGAGCTTAGACTAACATTAAGTATGAGTAAGAGATTCAAAATATTTACTGACAAAGAAGCTATGTTAGGAACATCTCAGTTCGAGATACATCTCCAATTAAGGTATAATAATAATACTTTTATTGTTTACAAATTAGACGGATCATATATAAACAGGAACATTTGAGTTTAGTGGTGTTGTAAAAAAGTTGTAGATTTGTTTCTGCTAATAAAAGTTTCATCTTTACAGTCTTTCGTTGTGTGTGTTTAACGATAAGTAAAAGGGCGTTTAAGTCAGTAGCTACTTATAGACTTTTACTGGACGTTACCTTGTCGCAGAAGTGAAATTGTGACAATTGGAGGCAGCGGTGGGATATTGTTCCTGTGCCANATCTTTGAGAAA
>NW_002062068.1:0-1203 GCF_000150275.1 Trichoplax adhaerens
TTTGTCATAATTTAGATGGAGAATATAATTGCAAGCCATTTTTTGAGGGTCTTGATGAGTTAATTAATGATGGATTAATTGATAATAAAGCACATGAAAATATGGTTGACTCAATTCTAGATATGTTAAATGCTTGTTAAAATAAGTTGTGATAATTCTTGACCAAAGTTGGTAATTAGAATAGGGTTATCTTTGCTTTGGCCGAGTAGCAAAGTGGTAATGCAGTGGATTGCAAATCCACTAGGCGCCAGTTCGATTCTGGCCTCGGCCTCATAACTTATTATTAATATAGTTAGTGAAGATAACCTATTTAAAATCTCGTCAAATATTTGACAGTAGAGGGAACCCTACTGTTGAAACAGATTTAATTATAAATGATAAATTTTTTGGTAGGGCATCAGTGCCAAGTGGAGCTTCTAAAGGTATATTTGAAGCCATTGAATTAAGGGATAAAAGCAAAGATTATAATGGAGAGGGAGTTTTAATTTCTGTAGAGAAGATTAATAATGAAATTAAAAGAAAGATCTTGGATGTAAAATTTAATTCCCAAGAGGATTTAGATAATTTTTTGATAAAACTAGATGGAACAGCAAATAAATCTAATTTAGGTGCAAATACTATTTTATCAATATCTATTGCTTTTGCAAAAGCAATGGCTAATCTTAAGAATAAACAATTATTTGAAGTAATAACCAATTCTAGCAATTACTCTTTACCAAAGCCAATGTTAAATATCATAAATGGAGGAGCACATGCAGATAATGGGTTAGATATTCAAGAATTTATGATTGTTCCAGTTAAATACGATAGTATTTCTAAGAATTTAAAAATAGCATGTGAAATTTTTCATTCACTGAAAAAAGTTCTTAAAAAAAATCATTTTAAAGTAAATACTGGTGACGAGGGTGGTTTTGCACCCGATATTAAGACTACTAATGAGGCATTAAATCTTATAGTAGAAGCAATACAATATGCTGGATATAAGCTTGGAACAGAAGTTTGTTTAGCACTAGATATTGCTGCTAATGAATTATATGTTAATGGCAAATATAATTTTAACGGTGAAAAAAATACATTAACAAATATTGAGTTAGTGGAATATTATAAAAAATTATGTAATGAATATCCTATCATTTCTATTGAAGATCCATTTTTTGAGCAAGATTATGAGGGATGGAGATTGCTGAATCAGAAAATGGAGAT
>NW_002062067.1:0-1202 GCF_000150275.1 Trichoplax adhaerens
GTTTGGCAATGCTTTACAAATAATTTTGAAGTAGCAAGACAAAGTCATTATAGATTACTGAAATTTATGAATGCACTTTTATCAGTATCCAGCAATCCAATTCCTGTTAAAACTATACTGGCTTATATGGAAAAAATTAAAGAAGAATTCAGATTACCGTTACATGCACTAGATAACCAAAAGAAAAAAGAAATAATTCAAATTTACCAAGAATGCAACAATGGTTGATTTTTATAAATATCATGGATTAGGCAATGATTATATTGTAATTGATCCAGCTAAGCTAAATTTTGATTTAGTGTTAAATGAGGAAAATATAAAATTAATATGCCATAGAAATTTTGGAATTGGATCTGATGGCATACTCTTTGGACCAATAATCAAAGATAATAAAATATCATTCAAAATTCTCAACCCTGATGGCTCTGAAGCTGAAAAAAGTGGAAACGGCATAAGAATATTTGCATTATATGTTATTGATGAAGGTTATGTTACAAGCGATAAATTTGATTTATACACTAAAGCAGGAAAAGTAAAAATTGAGGTCATTGATAAAAATACAAATTTGATTAAAGTATCAATTGGGCAATATTCATTTATAAATCATAAAATACCTGTAAAATTAGACTGCACTGAAGTACTTAACCAAGAAATCGAACTACTTGGCAAAAAAGAGATAATTAATTGTGTTAACATTGGAAATCCACATTGTATTTTAATCAAAGACAAAATATCTAAAGATTTAGCATTGAAATTAGGGCCTATACTGGAAAATCATCCAATATTTCCAAATAAGACTAATGTTCAGTTTGTAAAAATTCTAGATAGATCAAATATTAAAATCGAAATATGGGAAAGAGGTGCAGGATATACTTTAGCATCAGGCACAAGTAGTTGTGCTGCAAGCTGTACTGCATATATACTTGATTTTATAGACAATAATGTTACAGTGGAAATGAGAGGTGGCAAAGTTTTTGTAGAAATCATAGAACAAGAAGTGTTTTTAACAGGAGAAGTATCTAGAATTTCAAAAGGTGTATTCGCCAGTGAATTTATAAAAAAATTAGTTAAACATTAAAATTATGGAAATTAAATATTCTAAATTAATCAATAAAACAGAAAAATACGCTTTTGCTGAAATTAATAAAAAAGTTAGTGATTTAAAGCAAAAAGGCGTAAAAGTTATAGATTTTGGTGTAGGA
>NW_002062066.1:0-1203 GCF_000150275.1 Trichoplax adhaerens
ATTGCAGTAGAAAAATGATTTTGATGCAGTTGTTGCAGCAGTGGCAGTATATGGAGTTGCAGGGCAATTAGCTGAAAGAATATCCTCAGGACCTGGTTCTTTTCAACAAAATTTTATTGATGTGCTATATAATTTGAAGAAGAAAGATTTTCTAGATAATTTAGTGATTATAAAATGTTAAGGGATGCTTTAAAACTATATTTAGTTACAAATCGAAATAAACAAATCTCTGATATAGAATTTTTAGATATAATTGAAAAATCAATTATAGGGGGTGTTACTTCGGTGCAATTGAGAGAGAAGAATTTAGAAGATGATGAATTTTTGAAAATAGCATATCAATGTAAGGAAATTACATCAACTTACAGTATACCATTATTTATAAATGATAATTTAGCTATTGCTAAGAAAGCTTTAGCAGATGGTGTGCATTTAGGGCAAAGTGATATTTTATTAAATAATGCAAGAGAATTTTTAGGCAATGATTTTATTATTGGAATTTCAGTTAATAATTTATCACAGTTAAATAATAATCAAAATATCTTTGCAGATTACATTTCCTTAGGGCCTATTTTTTATACTAATACAAAGCTTGATATAGAAAAGCCTATAGGTATAGAAGAGATTTCTTTACTTACAAAAAATAAAATAAAACCAACAATATTAATTGGTGGCATAAAACTTGATAATATTCATCAACTAATGAATTCAAATGTTGATGGATTTGCTATTAGTTCGGCTATTTTTAATGATCAAAATCCAAAAATTCAAGCTTCAAAGTTTAAATTTAAAATAAATGAACTTCAAAAAGGAGCATAATTGTGAAGAAATATACAAGAGCATTAAGTATTGCCGGATTTGATGGAAGTGGTGGCGCAGGAATACAAGCAGATTTAAAAACTTTTTCTGCCTTGAATTGTTATGGAATGACAGTTTTAACTTCACTACCAATTCAAAATACAACAGGTGTAATCAAAATTTATGATTTGCCAATAGAGTCAATTGATAAACATATTGAATCTATAAAAGAAGATATTAGTTTTGATGTTGTAAAAATAGGTATGCTGCATAAACCTGAAATAATTGAAATCGTATATAAAAAGTTATCAGAGTGCTCAGAAGTGCCGATAATAACTGATCCCGTTATGTTTGCAAAAAGTGGAGACTTACTATTAGAAAAAAGAGCTTTAGATTCTTTAAAGG
>NW_002062065.1:0-1206 GCF_000150275.1 Trichoplax adhaerens
GGCAGAGAAAAATAACAGAAGAAAAAGTATTAGCAGAAGAAAAGCTGAAAGATTTAGAAGCTTTAATATACTCTACATCAGCAAACTGCCATTTAGCAAAAGAAGAAGAAATAAAGTATTTTGTTGATTTCCTTACTCATTTTTGCAAAGGGGGTGAGGGATATAACTCACTATCATTAAACGGAAAGGGATACATAGATGCTATGTATACAGTTGCTAATCAAAACGAGTGTTTTATGGATATATTAAAGTGCTCTTGTAGTGAAAATAATGAAATTTTTGAATAAGTATAAAAAAAGAAATCAGAAGTAACTGAGGGTTAAAATCTTACAGTTTTTAGTTGATACTACTGCTCCTACAGTAACTATAAAGGTAGATATTACTTAAAACTCTTATTTTATAACAAAAAATTTTTTTATAATAAAGTAATAGAGCATGGATTTTATATATGATATCGATCATCAAATAGACTCAAAGCTTTATAGAGATGATTTAATTTATTCAGATACTCCTTAATTATGTGTTCATAATGCTTTTACTTCACTAAAGTATGGGTGGAATACACATTACATGCAATGTCATGGGATAACAGAACAATTTGTTTATGGAGCAAGATGTTTTATGATTGATGTATATAGAGAAGATCAAGAACTAGTGCTAATACACAATCCAGATTTTAAGTATTTTGCTGGAATTGGAATAAGTAATTATAATTATCATTCTCCATATAAATTTTTATATTTTTCCTCTTTATTGCATAGGATTACATAGAGGAATTGCTGAGCCACTATTTTTTGCTTTACCAAGGCAGAATTAATTTTTAACATAATTTTTCCAACTAATGGATTTTAGTTAAATATACTAATAAACAATCCTTAAAGTTAAACTTGACCATAGAAACCCGATTAAAGATATGTATTTTGGTAATGAGCAAAGGAAATTAGGTAATTTTGAATTTTATATAAATTAGTATAATTACAAATATAGATAAATTTAGTATTAGGAATTCTGTATTTTGTATTTAAAGTGAGTTACAGGAAGTATTTTTAATGGTAATATATCTATTTATAGGGGAATTAATTATTTTTATATTTCTTNCATAAAAGGATAATATAAAGTTATATTATTATTGGATATTTGTAATATTAAGCGTATAATAAATCATATAGATATAAGTAAAATAATGTTTTTTTAATTATATCGTAT
>NW_002062064.1:0-1206 GCF_000150275.1 Trichoplax adhaerens
ATACAGTGAAATCCATAACACTGATGCTAATCAATTTCATCCACGTACTTGAAATTACCACTAATTATCTATCTGATTATGTAATTGGCAATTATAACATGAATTTATTTGTAGCGTAATTTCAAGTTAATGACATATCAAGATACAGTAGTTTGGCTATACAAAATGTTACTATCTGGCACTAGATTCCAATTTGCAGTTTCAGTTATTTAGTCTGTAGTATTTAAAATGATCGCTGCTGGATGAGGCTACTGAACTTAATCATATGAATGAGGGTAGAATCAGCCTTTTCCTTTCTAAATACTATATGAAATACTATACTTGTTGTTTACTAAAGCCTATAAAGCTACGTCAAGTGCCGCTTAATCTTTCTCCAAACCTTAGTGTCGTAGACTACTTCCTGACAAAGTTTATAAATCTGATGCATTTGTTGGAATAAGGCCTGATGATGATTGAATTACTATAGCATATAAGTTTTCCATACTTGTGTCACACACCACAGTGACAAAGTAGTCTACACACGCCAATCCTTGCGGAGAACGCCACTTACTAACTTAAAGAGCGAGCTTAGCTATATCATCAAATAATTCAGTTCCAACGACCGAATACTATGGTGTAATTATAGCGTCACAGATGATGTAGACGAGATAGTCAGAGATTTACTATCATTTATTACTGAAGGAATCTTGGCACCCAAGATTATAGTCTTTACAATTAAATATCAATTGATAAACTAGTTGACTATCCAACCGACTAACTAACTAAAAAGGAATCTATACTGTAACACTCAAACACTATAAACATCAGCACTTCCATAAAATCTATAATTGCAGTTAACGTGATGCCGTAACACTCGGATAACTGCTATACAGATTTTGCAATTACGCTGTAATTTCAAAACGTTTAGTATTATACGACACTCTGCGATTAAGCCTGTCCATGACTCATTCATACCCTGAATTTTCGATTGGTTAGGAAGTCATCTTGTTTAGATAATTCTGATGCGTGTATCATTAATATTCATGCTTAATTGGATCAACAATATTTATTGCTATATATTTAGAAACATCCAATTAGCAGAGCTGCTATGATTACGATAAATTCGAACATTAGTAAAACTTAAAATTATTATGTATAAAGTTTGGAGCAATAACGAGATGGCAACTTCTGCAAGTCTATTAACAAATCTATTACGGTTAAACTAGT
>NW_002062063.1:0-1207 GCF_000150275.1 Trichoplax adhaerens
TTTCAAATTCATAACAAAAAGTCCAATCTCAAAAATCAACTCTTACGATATTTTTCATGAACAAAAATCCAAAAATTAAAACAGAAAAATTATAATTCAGACATAAATTAAAAATAAACCCGACCGGTTCCAAAACAGGAAAATTATATCGGACACAAACCCGACCGGTCCCAGAATCCGAAAACTATATCGGACACAAATCCGGAAAAATTCGCTTTTTATGAAGATCACAGTAATCGCTTATCAAAAAAATTTATATGACTACTACGACTACTTTTCTGACATTAGTATCGCTTAGTATTCGCGAGTATTGACAGTTGATGTTTTAGCGTCAGATTGTACTGTAACTGTACGAGTATAGACTACATTACAGTACTTTATCGTCATGTTATAAATCCCCTTTCTCTAAGGATAGGGTTTTGCTACTAAGTCAAATTTCTTTACAATTTGAATAGACGATCAAACGCCCTTTCTTTAGATTAGGCATTTGCTCTACAGGGCTACTTCTATAGTAATCTATATAATACCTTGTAAAATAATGAAGAAGAAAAGATGGCGACATGACGATTTGGCAGCGTAAAACTTAAAGACACTATCACTTTCTAGGTATTTTCTATAGTAAAATAATACTAATTACATACTAAAAACTACAAAGGACTCTACTTTTAGTCCTTTTACTGCAGTCTATTATGGTATCTGTCGTATCTAATTTTATAATCCTATTCTCTGCATGCGTTCTATCTTGAAGCCTACACGAGTAAATACTGATGGCTTCTATTTCAGACATGTTAACTGCACTAGTTAGTGTTAGTATCTAAGCAAGTTACTTCACGATAGCTTACACGCTCATACAGAAAAATAATTACAGCCATGACAGAACTTATTCGTATCTGCTCTAGGATACAAAGAGGCTCTCTAACAATCCGAATAAGCATCTTCGATTTTGCCTAATTTAAAATACCTTAATTTATAGCGCTAGTACCTATTAAATTATATCTTTCACATAAAATTTTATGATAAACTGGTTTATCTTATATCGATTTCGTATATGAAAGTAGGTACGAAGCGAGAGGAAACTCGATCTCTGTTCTTTGCACAAGTCTAATGCTATACTAAAACACTTTACGCCGCTTATAGTATCTTATCTAAAGTATCTTTCGGTGTAAAATTCATTACATATATAGGGCCTCGTTCATATATACTCATA
>NW_002062062.1:0-1210 GCF_000150275.1 Trichoplax adhaerens
ACTTATTTTATAGATGCGTTCGTCAAACTGATAATGACCTTGCTGAAGCAGATCACATATTTGCCTGCCGATTTTTCTTGCTTCGTCCTTTTGGGTTCTGGGTAAAAGCAGTGCAAACTCGTCGCCACCAACACGACAAAACACGTCTTCTTCTCGCTTTACGGAGCCGATTGCATCCGCCACTTCTTTGAGGATCACGTCTCCCTGATGATGGCCCTGGGTGTCATTAATAACTTTAAAATGGTCCAAATCCAAATACAGTAAGGCATGGATGTTTTCCTGCCCTCTGGCCGTTTGCGCTAACCGGGTAAGCTCTTTATCAAAATAGTGGCGGTTGTATAAATTGGTCAGTGTATCGTGTGAAGCTAAATGACTTAGCTGCATTTCTGCTTTTTTACGGTCATCAATATTGTCTAAATTAACGGTAATACCCGCAACCCTACCCTTGCGAAACAGATCATTAAACTGAACTTCAACCCAAATAGGTTGATTAGATTTTGTCGCCAGCTGAAATTCAATGCGTTTGGAGGTGATCTTGCCCTCCAACAAAAGATTGAGATTGTGGCTCACAAACCGTCTGGCATTGCCGTCATCTCCAAAAGCAAAATCCGCAAGGCTGCTACCCAGGGTTTCATCGTTGCCATAGTCTGTGAGTTGTGTCCATGCTTTATTAGTAAACTTTATGCAGCCATTATTGTCCAGCTCCATCACCACAGTTGAAAGGTGGTTTAGCAAGCGGGTATGGGCATCAGAGAGTTCGCGATACTGTTCTTCTCTACGTTTAATGGTGAGCACTTTCTCTTCAAATTGGGCATTGCTAACTAAATAATTTTCACGTTGTGCTGCAATAGCAAGCACTCGTCGTAATTGCTCACCTTTGAAAGGTTTGGGTATAAAGTCCACGGCTCCCCGAATCAACAACTCCTCTGCCAATTCAGTGCTACCATGTGCCGTCATGATTACCACTGCCTGCTCAGGTTTGTGCAGCAAAATACGATTGAGCACCTCACAGCCAGACATACCAGGTAACTGAATATCCAGTAACACAATATCAAAAGAACCGTTTAAAAATGCGTCTATCCCCTGCGCGCCCGTCATCTCAATCTGAGTCTGATATTGAGACTTTAAGAGTCGTGCGCTTAATTCGGCGATATCAGGATCATCTTCAATGATAAGTATGCTTGCACGATTATCATGCACTTGCTCATTT
>NW_002062061.1:0-1209 GCF_000150275.1 Trichoplax adhaerens
TTGTAAATGCTAGAAATGTGCTTCCTTTGATAGACAGCCATCGTACGTCAGATTTGGAGTTATTTATTTATTTAATTTAATACTTTTCCCTTTAATTTAATTCTACGCGTATATGATCTATTAAGCCTACAGTATATCAACCACTACAAGTACAGTACAGTACATAAGTCAGTACAGTACGGTGTACTGTAGAGTGCAATACTGTACATACTGTACTGTACAGTACAGTACTGTACAATATGATTATTTTCGATGTCTCCTCTTCGTTAAAAAATAAAAGTTGTATTCCGTTGAAATTCCTGTATAGTATTTATATATACCCATAGAAGCATATCTCCCAAGATAGATTATCATGATAACATGAACGTACTATGTCAATAGATGGCAAAAAATCGTTTTAATGAAATAAGAACCAAGTTGGCATTCCTGAGCTATTAGGCTACAACCAGATATAGAATTTATCTAGTTTGGGTCTGATTTAGCCTATACAATTATATGTTTTCGGGGTGCCATCGAAAATAATCACTCTGGTACACTGGACTACTGGAGTACTGTACTGTACAGTACAGTACTGTTATTAGTTATTACGATCTTTTCACAAGGTACTGTACTGTACAGTACGGTACTACTGTACAGTATACTGTACTGTACATTGTACTGTACAGTACAATATGTACTGTACAGTACAATATGTACTGTGTACAGTACTGTACATCTGTACTGTACATCTGTACTGTAGGGGCTAAAATTTTTTGCACCAGCATGTGGGTGAATCGCTGCTGATAATATAATATTGTATAGTACAATACTGTACTGGATACAGTATTTACAGGACTTACAGTACAGTACTGCCAGGCTGAAGTAGTAACGCCGATAATGCAACATTGCACTGTGCAGTACTGTACTGGATATTTACTGGACTTACTGTACTGCCAGGCTGAAGTAGTAACATAACGTAACATCTGATTTGAATTGAACCCATGCCACAGTGTTTGATTTAGTGTAGCACTTTTATTCAATTAAGCCTCATAAGATTACGGACATAGTGGTAATTTATGGCGTCAATCAGTACACGTTCACATCGCTTATTTCATTTTCTAAGTCGAACTAGTAGCATTAAATTATATAGCTGTATGAGTATTAGAAGTCTGTCTCAATATAGAACGAAATTAACTAACACGAGTACCAACCCGGAGGATCAAAGTAGCA
>NW_002062060.1:0-1209 GCF_000150275.1 Trichoplax adhaerens
TTTCTTTTGGTATAATTTTATTTAACAGTAAATCTAATCCAGCAGCAGATAAGCCTGGATTACCAGTTATACATATACAATCTCCAATCTTTGCAGAAGATCTGTATTTAATTTTTTTTCTCTCAGATTCTCCTATAATTGTTATAGATATAAATAATTTTGATTTAGATACTGTTGTATCACCACCTAGAAGGTATATGTTATAATTTTTGCATTGTTGTTTAATTCCATCAGTAAGATTTTTAATGAATGAATTGTCAATATTTTTAGGAACAGCACATGCTACAAAGATAAATTTTGGAATGCCACCCATTGCAGCAATATCGCTTACATTAACTTTTACAGATTTAACTCCCAATTCATAAGCTGTGATTGTATTTAAGGAAAAATGAACATCTTCAACCAATGCATCTGTTGAAATTAACCATGAGATATTTTTATTTTTTGGTATAACAGCACAGTCATCACCAATTCCAACAATATCACCTGGTAACGTTCTTTCTTTTAAAGTATTTATTATATCTTCTTCAGATAAGTTCATTTAAAACTTCTCTTATAAATCAATATAAGCTAATTTAAAGAATGTTTTTCAAATTATCCTTAATCCTTTTAGCAGCTTCTTCAACTTCTTCAATAACTGGAACAAGAGCAAGTCTTACAAATTGAGTGCCAGGATTTATTCCATTAGCTTCATCGGAAATTAACTGACCAGGTGTTACTATAATTCCAAGTTCTATAAGTAATTCAGCAAATTTTACACTATTAAAGTTTTTAGGAACTTTTTGCCATAAATAAAATGTTGCATCTCCTATTGGGGCTTCTAGATCGCAAGAAGTTAGTGCATCTATCATAATTTCACGTTTTTTTCTATATTCTTCTCTCATTTTTGCAACTTCAACTTGATCTTCTAAAGCTAAGCATGCAGCGTCTTGAATAAATGTAGGTGTTCCAGAATCAATATTAGTTTTTACTTTTTTAAAACCAGAAATTATCCTCTCATCTCCTGCGACAAATCCAACTCTATAGCCTGTCATATTACTTCGTTTTGAAAGTGAATAAAAAGTAATAACACCTTCTTTTTGAATCTCTAACAAACTTATGGGTTTTTCTTTAAAGTATATATCATTATAACATCCTTCATCTGCAGCGATAATAACATTATAATGTTTGGCCCATGAGACAAGAACTTGCAACCATTCCCTGGTTGCT
>NW_002062059.1:0-1209 GCF_000150275.1 Trichoplax adhaerens
ACATGAGCAGCTAAGAACATATTATGATAGCTGTGCTATGTAAGCCCAAAGTGCAAATATGTGTGTGTATGGTTTCATCAAATAAGCTTACAGGCTATGTGAATTTTAGCTACTAGTTGAGTGACTAAACCAATTGCGAAATCATTACTTTGTAACACCCACAAAACCTAATACTGGTAAGGTTACTATTTTATAGAAATACAACAACAGAATTATTTTATGAAACACCTAAATGAGATTATCACAATAGCACTATTTATGAATTCACAAAATTAGTTAAAATGTAGGGTTGCCGATAGTTAAAATAAGTATATCACATCGCATTCCATTGCAAGTAAGCTAGCATTCGCAAATTAAAGTCGCATCAAAGCTGATTCAAAAATAATTATGTGCTCAGTAGTTTCAGTGCCTTTAACATCTATCAATACATTGGTAAATAAATATCTGATAAGTGGACAGTTTTTAGATAATATCGAGAATTTCGAAGAAAAGCAAAAGCATGCCTATAACAAATGTTACATAGGTTTTAGCATCTTCGCGAAATGCTATATCATATTAAAATTGTAGTATAATCAAATGCGTTAAGAGACAGAAACAAAATATTTTTCTCGAGCCTAATAAAATAAAATAGTAAGCAGCGTGAGCCATTTTAACAGAAATTTCGTAATTGGCTAATAAGTTTACTGAGTAACCATAGTTCATAAAACCTGTATTTTATCAGATCATGATGATAAAAAAACAGATTTCACGATAAAAGCTGTAATCGAACAGGATACAGCCGATGTAATATAATTGTAGTAAAAGGACTAAAAGTAGAGTCCTTTGCAGTTTTTAGTATGTAATTAGTATTATTTTACTATACAAAATACCTAGAAAGTGATAGTGTCTTTAAGTTTTACCCTGCCAAATCATTATGTCGCCATCTTTTCTTCTTCATTATTTTACAAGGTATTATAACAATATATATATATATATGTATACATTACTATAGAAGTAGCCCTATAGAGCAAATGCCTAATCTAAAGAAAGGGCGTTTCATCGTCTATTCAAATTGTAAAGAAATTTGACTTAGTAGCAAAACCCTATCCTTAGAGAAAGGGGATTTATAACATGACGATAAAGTACTGTAATGTAGTCTATACTCGTACAGTTACAGTACAATCTGACGCTAAAACATCAACTGTCAATACTCGCGAATACTAAGCGATA
>NW_002062058.1:0-1211 GCF_000150275.1 Trichoplax adhaerens
AAGTCCAAATCTCAAAAATCAACTCTTACGATATTTTTCATGAACAAAAATCCAAAAATTAAAACAGAAAGATTATAATTCAGACATAAATTAAAAATAAACCCGACCGGTTCCAAAACAGGAAAATTATATCGGACACAAACCCGACCGGTCCCAGAATCCGAAAACTATATCGGACACAAATCCGGAAAAATTCGCTTTTTATGAAGATCACAGTAATCGCTTATCAAAAAAAATTTATATGACTACTACGACTACTTTTCTGACATTAGTACCGCTTAGTATTCGCGAGTATTGACAGTTGATGTTTTAGCGTCAGATTGTACTGTAACTGTACGAGTATAGACTACCTTACAGTACTTTATCGTCATGTTATAAATCCCCTTTCTCTAAGGATATGCGATTAGGGTTTTGCTACTAAGTCAAATTTCTTTACAATTTGAATAGACGATCAAACGCCCTTTCTTTAGATTAGGCATTTGCTTTATAGGGCTACTTCTATAGTAATCTATATAATACCTTGTAAAATAATGAAGAAGAAAAGATGGCGACATGATGATTTGGCAGGGTAAAACTTAAAGACACTATCACTTTCTAGGTATTTTGTATAGTAAAATAATACTAATTACATACTAAAAACTACAAAGGACTCTACTTTTAGTCCTTTTACTACAGCTAGAACTATACTATAGTATTCGGTTATCGGAACTGAATTATTGCGCGATATAGCTGATCTCGTCTCTTTAAGTCAGTAAGAGGCGTTTGTAGATTTACTTTTTCACTAGCGGTGTGTGACAATTGGATTTTAAGTACGATACTTCCTTTACTCTTATTACCTATCATTCAACCGCAATTAAATCTACTTAACCAAATTTATTTTCAGTCAAATGGTAAGTAGTTGAAAGCCATTGATTTGATATATTGATAGCTGGTATACCTTCATATTTCGCTGATATAGTATAACAGCTGTAGAATTTTATATTACAGTGATTATTCACATTGTTGTGATTATATAGTGATAATCGGAATTCATTCGTTTCGCGATAATATCAGCATGGTAGCTGTAGAATTTTGTATTATAGGGATTATTCACATTATTGCGGTTGTATCAAACTTGATCGCTCCTACGTACAAGGCTGATTAGTTGCTATTGCTCTCGTATTTGCGTTTTCTTAATCAGCAAATTAAAAAGGTGGCGTAATTCATGCCCT
>NW_002062057.1:0-1213 GCF_000150275.1 Trichoplax adhaerens
ACATATAACCAAAAAATTAGAACACCAATAATTGAATATCAAAATCAAAGGCAAATTTCTGATATTAAACCAAATAATTTTGAAGATATCAAAAATAAAATATTCAACTCTATAATTCATGAAGATAAATACATAATTGCTTTAAATAAGCCTTATGATTTATGTGTGCAAGATGGATCTAACGTTAAAATATCAATAGATAGAGTTTTAAAGCTCTTAGGTTTTAAGTATCACCTAGTCCATAGGATTGATAAAGAAACTACAGGCTTACTTATTATAGCAAAAAATGCCACTGTAGCTGCAGAAATTAGCGAATTGTTCAGAGATAAAAAAATTAATAAATCTTATTTATCTGTTTTATGTGGAATTCCAAAATCTCAACAAGGAATAATAGAATCTAAAATAAATGTATTAGATAAAGAATATGATGCTAAAACACAGTTTAAAGTAATTTCTAAATATAAAAGCATTTTATCATTAGTTAAATTCACACCTTTGACTGGACGCAAACATCAAATTAGAATTCATAGCAAAAGCATAGGTTGTCCAATATTAGGTGATAATAAGCATTTTAATTTCAAATCAAAGCAAGAAATTCAAAAATCTAATTATTTACATTTACATTCATATTTATTAAATTTTAACTTATATAACAAAAATTATATGTTAAAAGCAAAGATTCCTAAGCATTTTCAACAAATGATAGAAAAATACTTTCCAACACATAGAGAATTATGACAAATAAAAAAACAGCAGTATATCCAGGAACATTTGACCCTATTACACTTGGTCACTTAGATATAATTAAGCGCTCTGCAATATTATTTGATAAATTGATTATAGGTGTTGCAGAAAATAGTCAAAAAAGCCCTTTATTCTCTGCAAATGATAGAGTAGATATGATAAAATATGAATTAGATAAACTTTACACGAAAAATATTGTTGTTAAGTCTTTTAATGGTTTGTTAGTTGAATTTGTAAAAAAAGAAGGTGCACATATTATAATAAGAGGGCTCCGGGCAGTTGCTGATTTTGAGTATGAATTTCAAATGTCATTTGTTAATAAAACCTTAGAAAATAAAATTGAAACTGTATTTTTGCCAGCAACTGANAATGTGCACTTTATATCATCAACATTTGTTAAGGAGGTTACAAAATTAGGTGGAAATACAAAAAAACTAGTTTCACAAAATGTTCAAAAACTTTTAATAGA
>NW_002062056.1:0-1214 GCF_000150275.1 Trichoplax adhaerens
ATTCTCTAGCTGTTTAGCTTAGTTTTCTGATATACTTACGTTTAGAAGTATAACACCAAATATAGAAATATATGTTTAATATTGTGAGGTTAAAGGAAATTTTTCTTTCTATAGGGCTGCTACTTTTAAGTACTGCCCTTTTAATATCTGGCTCAGGGTTAATGAATACACTCGTATCATTAAAATTCAAAATTGCTGGAAAGTCAGAGTTATTAATTGGGTGCATAGCTGCTATGTATTTTTCAGGTATGTTATTTGGTTCTCTTAAAATTTCCAAATTAATAAAAATAGTGGGTTATGTTAAATCTTTCTCAACATTAGCATCAATAATGGCTATTACTAGTATCCTACCAGGTATGAATGATAATATTATTGTTTTTTTTATATGTAGATTTATCCAAGGTGCATGTATTGCTGGATTATATATAGTGGTTGAGAGTTGGGTTTTATGCTCATCATCTGAAAATAATAGAGGTAAAACATTAGCTATGTATATGATAGTATTATATGGTTCCTATTCTATGGGCCAATTCTTTTTATCTGAAGCCACTATATCTACAATATTGCCTTTTTGTATTTCCACTATTTTGATAGTAGCTTCAATAATTCCTTTATCAAGTTTTCCTGTAACGCCAGCTTTGCTTGAGGAACACGATAGTATTTCATTAAAGAAGATATATCATGCTTCAAAAGCTGGATTTATAGGATGCTTTATTTCTGGTATGATTATTTCCAGTATTTTTTCTATACTTCCATTGTATGTAGAAGAAATAGCAGATAATACACAATTTATAGCTTTTGCAATGGCAATTACTTTTTTGTCTGGTGTTTTGATGCAGTATCCATTGGGAAATTTTTCTGATAAAATGGATAGGAGAAAAGTTCAAATAATGCTAAATATAACGTATAGCATTTTTTTATTAATCTTTGCTATATTAGAGTATTTTAAGTTGGTTAATTACTATGTATTAATTTTTATAGTGATCATAATTGGAATATTCTCATTTACTATTTATCCAGTTAGTATGAATTTGGTTTGTGATAATTTGAAAAGATCAGAAATTATTCGTGGAACAGAAGGATTAACTATATCTTTTGGTGTAGGATCAATTATTGGTCCAATTTATTCTTCATTTTCTATTAAGTTGTTTGGATTTTATGGTTATCCAATTTCATATGTAATTTTAACAATTTTTCTTTCTTGTTTTAGTGTT
>NW_002062055.1:0-1215 GCF_000150275.1 Trichoplax adhaerens
TGTGCCTCTGCTTACCATTGCAACATTGACTAACAGGACCATATGAACAGGACAGTTTGATAGAGTAAATATAGTATCACTAACTGTAAATAAACTTACACTGTAGTTTCATTGAAAAGAATATAGAACTATAAAGCTAAAAAATGGATGAATAAGGCTTTAAAGGTAGTTTAAATCGGCAAATTCGGTTGTACTGTCTATCTGAAAAATAATTGTAATCCTTCTGGCAATATTTGATCCTTCAGATGAGTTTTGTAGATCATGGATATCCATAAGGCATACTCTACGAACAGTTATTATAATTATGTCAAAGTATACTATTCAGTCGATTTTTTTATTAATACTCATGCATTCGGATCTAATAAAATAATGCATTATAAAATTTAATGATGGATGCTTTGAATTTGCTTGAATCTCAACTTTAGGTGCATATCGAGCACCCTTCGTCCGCAATACAACAAGTAACTAAAGTACGCTAGTGTAGCATTGTTAACGAAAGTATTCGTACTGTCAGCCCCGGCGAAGTAGTAGGAAATAAGCCAATGTGAATAAATATGCACGGTTACAGTAGAATTTCTTTAAGTAAGAGTATTTACCATGACAAAGCCATAGTTCCTAATTGTCATAACAAGTCATAAAAGAATAGACGAGAATATCTATTAAATTTCAAACCATTTTAACATCAACATTTGTATAATAAATAAATAAGTTTGGGTTTTAAAAATCTTGCTATCCTAAATGGTCATGGGTTACTGAAGTATCGTCTGCTAAAAACCTCGAAATTTGCTACCACAAGGTTGAATAAAGGTGATATGATTACGAGATTCACGAACGTACATATTAGATGGTGGAACATTTATGGCAACGTACCGATAAATAAAAGCTTATGAAAGAGTAGGTCAGGTTAATTTCAAATCATAATTTCTGCGGCTTCATAAAACATAGTAAAGGAATAAACAAATATTTTTATCTACTCGTATATCTTTATAGTCTCAAAATACAAAATAGGTAATAAAGGAGGATAGAAATCTTAGAAAATGCTGGACAGTAAATATTTTTGCGTTACTAGATATGCGATGGAGTGAAAATCGGCTTGATTACTTTATATTCAGAAACGATACAACAGTTGGAAATGCTATATCGTTATTTACGGTGTACGCCAAGATGGAAAATCAAGGTATAGAGATATATGATGTCTTCATGAGTGATGCTAGA
>NW_002062054.1:0-1216 GCF_000150275.1 Trichoplax adhaerens
CATTGATTAAAAGATACTTAGGTCTATATTTTTATCATATTCAATTCATTTAAAAACTATCATTTTAGGAGTGATTTTAGAGTTGTCTAACCGTTAATCGATTTTAAATGCCGTTAATCGATACCCCATAGTCACGAGAAAACATTGGTGTATCTTAGAAAAAAAAACGTATTATGATCTGCTATGAATGTGAAATAAGTAGGGAAGAATCTAAAGATATTTCTGCAATATATGAAGTGGCATTGTGCCAGACGCATCGAATTCACATAAAAAAAATATTAGAAAAACACCACTTAGACGAATCGGTGGCCCAGTTGTATTTTGCACTTAAAAAACAGGGTTTAAAACCACTATTGGGATGGTGGAATGGCCAGAGATATGTGCCGCTCTCTTTGAGTAGACAGCGAATTAATCTTGAAATTTTAGACCTTGAAAATGCCTCTCATAAAAAGGCTTTTACTTCAAGAGAAAATAGCATCTATGACCATCAGCAAAATTTCATTCACCTTCAAATACCCAAAGCAATGGTCACCTACCAACTCAATGAAATGGCCAGTATCATATATGATTTACATGAAGGTTTAAAACATTATTAAGAAATTATTCTATCCATGCCCCTGTACTGAATGGCTTCTGCTACATGAACACTTAACACCGCTTCAGACTGATCCAAGTCTGCAATGGTTCGTGCTACTTTGAGTATTCTATTATAGGCCCGTGCAGAAAATTTTAAGCGCTTCATGGCCATTTCAAGCACCTTCTGTCCTGATGAATCCAATGAACAAAATTTTTTGATTTCATGCGTTCCCATCTGCGCATTATGGAATAATTGGGCTTGATTCTCAAAACGTTCAAGTTGTATTTTTCTAACTTCCTGGACCCTCTTAAGAATGGTTTCACTGGTTTCAATGACCTGATCCTTGGACAGGTGCTCATAGGAAACTGCCTGTACGGCTACTTGCAAATCTATTCTATCCAGTAAAGGCCCAGAAATCTTAGATACATAATGTTGGGCCTCCTCACCACTGTATTCATAAAGTGTGCGCTCGCTCGGGAAAGAACCGTTCTTGCTCGGGTTCATACTGGCCACTAACATAAAACTACAGGGATAAGAAATGGTGTATTTGGCCCTTGAAATAGTAATGGTTCTCTCTTCCAAAGGCTGCCTCAGCACTTCTAGCACTCCTTTCTTGAACTCCTGTAATTCATCTAAAAA
>NW_002062053.1:0-1216 GCF_000150275.1 Trichoplax adhaerens
ATTTTATTGAGTTGAAACTTAATCCTGAACAGATTTCTCAATCTGTAAGAAAGTTAAACATTAGAACAGAATCCTCATTCAGATTTGAAAGAAGGATTGATCATGCTAATACAGCTGCTTTTATGAATAATTTAGTTAATCTGCTATTAGAAAATTGTGGTGGTAATATTAGCAATTCAGTACTTATTAAAAGTTCTGAGCCTAAACATATTAAGCAATTAAAAATTAATTATAATGTTATTAATAAAGTTCTTGGATCTAAATTAATGACAAATGAGATTGATTCAATTCTTTTTAATTTAGGATTTTTAAAGGAAAAAGATGAAATTTTTAATATACCAAGTTGGAGGCAAGGAGATATTGAAAATAATGCAGATATTGCCGAAGAAATAATAAGAATAAAAGGATTAGAAAATTTAGAATCTGATAATAAACATCTTTATGCTATAGAAGATTTAAGAATTAAAACTCATGATTTTGAATCTATTTTTAGAAAAATGCTTGTTGGGAGAAATTTATTTGAGATAATATCTTGGTCTTTTATTAGCCAAGAATATGCAAATGTATTTACTAATAATAGTAATATTAAGCTCACTAATCCAATTAGCAATGAGTTTACTATTATGAGAAATAGCCTGATACCTGGCTTATTAAAAACAGTAAAAAGTAATATACTCAAGGGAATTAAAGATTTATCTTTTTTTGAAATAGGCGAAGTTTATTATGATCATAATAATTCTTTAATTGAGAGAAAATGTTTGACAATTCTTAGAACAGGTTATGCGATTGATAAAAATATATTCTCAAAACAGAGAAAATTTGATTTTTATGATTTAAAAGATGATGTATTTTCATTACTTGATGAAATTAAGATGTCGCCTCAAAATATTATTATAAATAAGGTAAATAATAATATTTATCATCCAGGTAAGAGCATAGCGTTATATATTGGTAAAAAATTAATTGGTTATGTTGGTGAATTGCATCCTAAGATTTTAAAAAAATTTAATATGAAGCAAAGTGTTTATTGCGGCGAAATATTTTTTGATAATTTACCTAATAAAAATCTAGAAAAAAGAAAGCCTATGTTTTTATCTCAATTGCAGAGTATATCTAGGGATTTTGCTATTTATATTGATGATGATACTGAAAGTAATGAAATAATAAAGTCAATTAAATCTCTTAAAATTGATATGCTAGAGAGCATTAATATCTT
>NW_002062052.1:0-1216 GCF_000150275.1 Trichoplax adhaerens
TTTGCAGATCATGCACGTATTTTGTAATACTTACCATCATTCATGTCATCCTCACTTTCAGCAGCAGCATCGCCATCATTTACGTCAACAACTTCGTATCCATTTTCAGTCATATCTTCATTACCGTTAGAATCGTGTTGGTTATACCCGTCCATCGATTGAACTTACTTTTTTAATATGTGAGCTAATTTAGTGCAGCAAAGTTGAACGATCCAAAATAATAATAATCTGACTGAAGCTATATCGTAGGTACAATATAAAGTGTAGAATTTTATCGTCCTACGACATCCGTAGCGAGTAGATCCTGTAGAAGAATAGTATAGCCACCGCTTAATTGCTATTAACTACGTTAATGACGGTAATTTTCAAGCAAGAATCCAATTAGAAATCAATTTTGCAGGATTATTCACCTCAAGATTGAGCTCGGCTCGGCACTATATGTACAGTACTGTACAGTACGCGTACCGTGTACGATACCGCACAGTACTGTACTGTAGCTGTTTCACACATGAGACACTTTATACTGTACAAGTATGTCTAAGATATTTCAGCCGATAAATTTTAACAAGCAAAATCAAGGAATCCCTTTATTCTGCACAAATTATACATCAATCGGTAGAGAAAAAGCTAAATATCGATTGATGCATTATTTGTTCACTTTCCGAAATTTATTTGTTTTTGGATGTTAAAATTTATCGGCTGAAATATCTTAGACATACTGTACTGTACTGTACTGTACGTTACCGTATTGCACGGTAACGTTCTGGGATACAGTACTGTACCGTCCGGTACTGTACTGTACAGTACTGTACCATACGGTAGCTTAGGTCTACAGTAGAGTACAGTACTGTACTGTACAGTATATTCATTGTCCAGTCTGATTGTTGCATACTGTAAATCGAGCTCGAATCTTGAAGCTCTTTAATAATATTCATTCGTCTTCGATGCATCGACGAAATAGTAATTATTTGAAAGACTATTAGCATCTTCAACTGGTAAGATTCCTCTCATATATTACGAAAGTAGTTTATAACATATACGCGTAAGTTTTTACTGATAGCTACTTATAGTACGAACTGAATAAGTCATCACTTAGTATGACTTCAAGAGTGAACAAAGTGTTATTGACTACCTGCAAAAATTAACCGTACAACGTGAAGATATCCTCTCTTGNCTGAATAGAGAGTATTTTTATCCTACGTTCTGTATTATCCAC
>NW_002062051.1:0-1216 GCF_000150275.1 Trichoplax adhaerens
AGTATAATGCANATATTTATCACATAGCTTTATCCAGTACTGGTTACTATTTGATGATTTATTTTTATTGTTGTTGGCTACGCTATTATTGAGCTCTTCGTCTACGTTAATTTTGAGTTGATCATCTAATAGTGACTCTTAACTATCATCCAAATTTATATTATATAGGCTTGTATCATCCATTAAGGCATTTGCATCTGGTACTGTATGAGATCTATTAACCGTTTGGCTACTTAGACTAGTATTGCTCTTCTCAAGTGTCGAATTTACTTTGATGTTGTTAGTATGACTTATTAGGGTAGTACTATCAACGACTGGATTGGACATAGTTTCATTTTGCGAGCTATTAAATGACAAGTTTTGATTGTATGATATTTTATTATTGGACTTGGCATTTAATCT
Organism: Trichoplax adhaerens; assembly: GCF_000150275.1. Classification (NCBI taxonomy): domain Eukaryota; kingdom Metazoa; phylum Placozoa; class Uniplacotomia; order Trichoplacea; family Trichoplacidae; genus Trichoplax; species Trichoplax adhaerens. The sequence continues at coordinate 403 of NW_002062051.1, forward strand.
TGCGCGGTGTATATTGAGAGCTATGTTATTGGGGGTTGAGAACAAAGGGCTTTGTGGTAAAGCTGTGTCGTGTAACGAAGCTTGCGTATTGTAATCCGTAGTATGAAGGACAATGTTTTCACGTGACATCGCTGGCAAGTTGTTCTGTAAGCTTACACTTATTGGTTTAGATTTGTTCCAATGTAAATTTGAAATTTTAGCCGGCGGGACACTTATTTCCGTTACAGAAGAAATTTCAGCCGTTAAACTTGATATCGCCCTGTTCTCGATTACTTTTTCTGCCATCGTTGAAGAAATATTGGCATGGCTATTTTGCAGGGTAGATAGAGAGTTATACATGATATTTCTTTTTTCGCGTTTACTTTTTCTGCCATCGTTGAAGAAATATTGGCATGGCTATTTTGCAGGGTAGATGGAGAGTTATACATGATATTTCATTTTTCCTGCTCTAGTAAGGGATGATGATACCTTATATGGTTTCCTTTACATGCTTTAGATGGAAATTTTAGGTCACAGTAGTCACAAGTAAAGCTTAATGCATGCCTATTTGTTGAGACAGAGACTAGTTTAAAAGTGGTTAGTTCGTCCATAGTGTGTGTATTTTTTTGGTGGATTGTGAGAAATTTCTTAATATTAACAATAATTTTGCACACACTACATTGAAATTTCCATATAGACATTATTTCTGCATGGTCTTTATTCGCAAGCTTTTTCATAGCTTGGTAGTTGGTGTATTTTTTATCACAGTAAGGGCAACAAAAACAAGCACTTGGATATACGAAAATGTTGAAATTAGAGTCTGTAGTACTGTCTT
>NW_002062050.1:0-1218 GCF_000150275.1 Trichoplax adhaerens
ATTATTGATTTTTTAGACACAGACCATTATTTAGAATTAAAAAATAAATATATGCATTCTTTTAATGTATAATCTAATATTAAATGTAGATTCTTATAAAACTTCACATTATTTACAATATCCAAAAGCTACTGAATATTTATCATGTTATATTGAGTCTAGAGGAGGGAAATTTAAAAATACTCTATTTTTTGGGTTACAAATGTTTTTAAAAAAATATTTTTGCAAACCAATAACTCAAGAAAATATAGATGAAGCAGAAGAAATAATAAAAATTCATGGTTTACCATTTAATAAAAGTGGTTGGGAATATATATTAGATAAATATGGTGGCCACTTACCAATATATATAGAAGCTGTTCCGGAAGGAACAATAGTTCCAAATAACAATGTACTTTTGCAAATTACTAATACTGATCCTAAGTGTTTTTGGTTGCCAACATATCTAGAAACTGCTTTGCTTAGGGCAATTTGGTATCCTACTACTGTTGCAACTTTATCCTATGAATGTAAAAAGCTTATAAAAAGTTATTTATTACAAACATCTGATGATTTAAAGAGGTTGGAATATATGCTTGCTGACTTTGGTGCAAGAGGAGTTAGTTCTTATGAGTCTTCTGAAATTGGTGGTGCATCTCACTTAGTTAATTTTTATTCAACTAGTACTATCTCTGCCTTACGATGTATAAAGAAGTATTATGACGCTGACTTGGATAATTATACTACTATTCCAGCTGCTGAGCATTCAACTATTATTTCGTGGGGAAAGGATAAAGAGGTCAATTCTTATCAGAATATGATTAGTGAATTTGCAAATTATTCTAGATATGCAGTTGTAAGTGATTCATATGATTATTGGAATGCAATTGATAAAATTTGGGGAGGTAAACTTAAAAATAACATAGAGAATTCAAGCAATACTTTAATAATAAGATCAGATAGTGGTGATCCAGTAGAAGTTGTTATAAAAACTTTAGAAATATTAATGCAAAAATTTGGATTTGAGCTAAATAAAAAAGGATATAAAGTTCTTCCAAAGTTTATACATGTTTTGCACGGAGATAGAGTTTCAATTGAAAAAATTGAAGAAATTCTTAAAGTATTAAAAGGTAAAAAAATTAGTGTAGAAAATATTTCTTTTGGCATGNGAGCTTCTTTATTACAAAAAGTAAATAGGGATAATCAACAATTTGCAATGAAATTATCAGCGATAAAAAA
>NW_002062049.1:0-1219 GCF_000150275.1 Trichoplax adhaerens
AAACGATTTCATGAAATATAGCTATAGTTTACATTTCAGCTGTAACATTCCGAAACACATTAACTAGAGTAAAATTTGAACATTTAGTAAAGCTTGTTCAGTTAATTAAGCATGTCGATTATTTCTTGGTGCAAATAAGCGCTGTATCTGTACGGTAGCAGGATAAGTTATAGTAACAATAAGCACAGTCAACGGCTGTAGTAAAGTAAAAGATTATCATAAATTTTGGGGACTTACTGGATAATAAGTAAATTTCTGCCAATGAATACGATGTATGCTGTAATTACTGTGTAATCATGGTATATTGCTACAAGGTTCAAATATTGCTTCTCTTTGACTTGCTTCCATTAGAAAGCTACAAAGAGATGCAACATTTTATAGATAATAAAGTCCATTAACATCTTCATCTCTTGCGCCGTGTGAAATTACAATAATGTCTGCAGTTAAGTAGAGGATGCGAGTAGCATAGAATACGTTAACAATGGAAGTTATTTACTTATCATCATTTTAGATTGCGTATGTAGTTCATAAATACGCAAGGCCTCAGATTGCTCAACTAGAGACTTTTAATGGACACAACTACCACAACAGCGGGTGAGTCGATACATGTGTTATAAAAAAATTTACCGATAACCTTTAATATTAGTATCGATGTTTGCTAAATTTTTGAGATTATGGTATATGAACTGGAACTGAATAGGACTGGAAATTCTATGCAGGACTTGCCTACAGTAGAATATTATTGTACTGTGGATTTTAAACAAATAATTGGTATTGTTTATTAAAGAAAAGTCGCATTAAAAATTCAACTGCGGTAAAACTTATATTGTCGCACAAGTTTAACTCTAGATTTCAAGTATGTTTTAGCAATTATATTACAGAAAAGAAAACATGTAAATAATATGTAAGTTGTAACCTGACAGTCCTTGTAATTTCAACATTTACAATTCGATTTAATAGATTACCAAAGTAGATGGTGATTGTAAGTACGTCCTGGTTTATCAAGATCACCTTACCCAAATCATAAAATAAGACTACGCGCCTTGAAAACTAAGACAGTTGTAGAAGTGGCTTATACCGTTGCCGGTATATTTTCTGAACTCGATGCACCTTGCATCATGCAATCTGATAACGGATGAGAGTTCGTCAATGAGGTAATCTTCCGATTTTGTCATAAGTCGCATCGTATCATAAGTATCGTANATTTTTCCTGACCGTA
>NW_002062048.1:0-1219 GCF_000150275.1 Trichoplax adhaerens
GATATTGAGGCGTTATAAGAGAGCTCAGTCTGAGATGTAGCAGTGTAATGGTATATTTCGATTACGGGATCTTAGTTGCTATTGTAACGTTCAACAATAAAACTGAGTATTAAATAATTTTTATCTGCTAACATCGGAAGAAAATTTATTGACTAGCTGTTTCATAATAGGGATGGATATGGTGCATATTACATCGGGATTATTATTGAGAAAAATTCGTTTTTCCTCCCTCCATAATAACATTAGAAATAGGCTAAGATAAAACAGACAGTCGAAAATAAACTTTGATATCACATACCTCTTTAATGATAATATCATACAGCTTAATAATCACAGTAGCTTAAAGTATGAACTTTTGTGAAAAATTAAGTGAGTAAATTTGGTGACGTAGCATTTACATATGGTAATTACAATTAGTTGCTTACATTAAGAATCACTAGAGTTATAATGAGTTACAGTAAATTATATGTTGTACTGTAATGCAATTATTATATAATACTGGAATGCAGTACAAGATCCTGTAATTGAAATTCTGACTAATGATAGATTGCAGGTGTATTGAAAAGACTCTGTGAGTGGACATACTGCGGTCCTGTTACATTTAGATTGCTATTCATCTGTCACGGTATGCCGTTACTAATTAAGTAACTGTAAATTAATGAATGCTTATGAATAGATAAGATAAGGTTATGTGCTATGTTTTAATGCGATTGTAGCTGATAATAGGATGGTAGAAATGAGATAAAAATAGAAGTTGTTAGCAGTTAATTTACTGTAGGTTTATAAGGTGTGTTAATCTCTAAAAATTGAGCTGTATATGGACGAAGGTTAAGCGTCTTAACACCTGATAGCTTGTAGCTATCTAAGTCTGAGAATATCGACATGTATATTTAGTAATGGTATTATACTAATTAATGTAACTTGTAAAGCATGAATTCTCACTCGTTAATATTGGAATTCACTGTAGAAACCTATTTAAGCGCGTGTGTTTGTAGAATAAAGTAAGTAATTGCTCAAGAAACGGCAAGACTCATATCGTGAAGAATAGTGTAATAATTAGTCAGTTGTCTGTGGAGATCAGCCGAGAAATCGAGTTCTTAAATACTTCTCTCATAGAAACTGAAAGTACTGGGAGAAATAGCCCAAGTTTTAAGTAACTACACTAGAGTTCTTTACTTTCCTTTGCCACAAGTGAGGGTTGGACATCATCTGACGTGGT
>NW_002062047.1:0-1219 GCF_000150275.1 Trichoplax adhaerens
GTTAGCATAATGATATGATTGATACGATAAATTGACAACTAGTGTTACATCATTGCAATAGCCTAGCTGCTATGATAGTTATTTTGTAGTTTAAGAATTTCTACGGTCCTTGATCGTCTTCAAATGGGTCATATTTGCTATAAGAGTATCTGGGACTATTTTATCCAATCTATTACTATTCTGCAACGATTGTTTTTTATTTTTATAAAGAAGTAAATGCTACAATCATTCATTAGCTGCTAATTGAAATACAGCAGGGAAAGGCAAAAATATGAAAAATTTTCGACTAGCGATCAACGTTAGTTAAATTTTTGGTACCGATCTTTGCTTATGACTTGAAACATTCTACTAATTTTTATAGCATCCTAACCAAATAATAGGCAATGAAAAATTGATTCGATTTATTTTCTAGCTTGCTCATTGTAATAGGTTTGGGACGACTTGGAGTTGCAACAACAATTTTTATTTCGAGAGTAAGCGATTGTTAACACTTTCAATATGTTTATCGATCTGCTTTAAAATAGGCTCATTCCTGACATTGATATTTACCATTTTTCTTCTTGAGAAATGATAGCGATCATCCGGTGTAAAGTAAATTGAATATTCATTCGCTATCTCATATTTATTTAATACATTCGTATACCACTGCTGACAGTATAATCATGAAGAGCAAAAATAGGTTAATATCCCTAAATTAGAACACAGATAAAGTGATCGGGTTTACTCGTGTATCGTATCCTTTGATAAGTTCACCTTATTTCTTATAAATACTCTCATCAAACTTAATATGTAATGGCAATGCAAGGAGTAGTGGATGGCACGATAGAATATAACATGAGCGCAAATAAAGGCGCAACTGGATGTAAAGCCAAATAATGATGCCAGTGGGATATAGAACTGATCGCATTTACTGTAAATATCAATCATCGGCTTATCCACTGGCTTTTTGCTATCAAAACGTAAGCTGAAGTAGTTATAAACAAGGGTAGAAAATAATTTCTTGCTAGTAAAGTAATAATTACTCCACAGTCAGCAGCAGCCAAGGTAAAAGCAACAAGATATATCAACAGCAATGACGTCAACAGTAATCGACAATATGATTAGGAGACATATATTAACATATACAAGGTGAATATAAGTCCAGTAGTTAGTTTAATTTTCTCACGTTACAGATTTGCATTTTGAACAACAGTTTTTCTGATNGTATACATACCCCAAA
>NW_002062046.1:0-1222 GCF_000150275.1 Trichoplax adhaerens
GTAGGATAGTCAGCTCTTAGTTGATCTGTCCTATCTACGCCTTCCGTAAACTTTGAGTATTGTGGCTCCACAGATGGATAAGGAACCTCGATTGATTCATCATTCCTTCGCTTACGCTTTACCGTAGCTAATGCTGGATTAGTGTAGGTTAACAACAACCGAACTGGGTTGTTGTCAAACCAAGTCGAGGCGGTTAGTGGGCCACATTGCAAAGTTTTACTTCCCCCCCCCCTACGTCATAGCACCTTATTACCACGAAACTGCAGAGGCCAACCTTTACGGTTTAGACTAGTCGTTCTGCAGCAATACACTCTTTTGCAGAGTCACTAAAAAAAAGGCTCAGCACCGGTAAAGTAATTATCCAAGTATACAATGAAATTCTTACCTTCCAGATCTGCTGTCAATTCCTGAAGAACGCTTGCACCTAAATCTCGTTCTGCTCTCCCTCAACTTTGCCTGTGAATAGCTGGAAATAAGAAGTATACCCAGAAGTAGGGTCTGCCCTCATCCAAATCTAGATTACGTCAGCATAAATGCAATACAAGTTTTGATTACCTCTCAGTACAGTATAAGTGAGAAAATTCTAATATATTATCAGTATCTGAAAAACTTGGTACACAAAAGGGCCAAATGGAGGCCTTGACTAGTACGATACCTAATGCAAAGCATGGGCTTGCGTTAGGCATCTAATAGAAATCTTAAGCGCCAAGTTCACAATGCTAGTGTTAACAGGATGGTCTGGAAGTTGGCTGCATCGAAATGCAGCAGCGAGTATGATCGGATACTGCTAGCAATAAATGATATCCGAAATTTCGCATGGTTACCTGACCAATATAAAGAAAGAAAACTTTGTGGAATGCTATTTTGCAGGATATACGTCCTACATATTTTATAGTGTTAAATTATTAGCTTACAGTATACTATAATTATTTATTGCGTTTCTTTTTGTTAGCAATATTTTAAGTACATAATTTATATTTTTGTTACAAATTCTAACTTATAATTTTATACATGATCATATCTGGCTTTTCTTAAACGTTGCAGATACTGCCATTTAACTTCTAATATGGTGGAATCGCTGAACGCCTCTTTACTTCCTGAAAGGAACCTACCGCCCTTTGGAGCCTTAAACGAAATAGAAAGGAAAGTAGGCGAATTATGCCAAAGCCGTAAATTTGAGGTTACCGAATTAAAAGGAACTATCCCTCCTAAGCTGGCTGAA
>NW_002062045.1:0-1222 GCF_000150275.1 Trichoplax adhaerens
TAAGAATAAGAAAAAGTTAATTGCTAAATTGTAATGTTTTCTGCGTATGTTTCGACTATCATGCTCTTACTTTAACACCACACTTATCGAGATGTTTGCTGATATTATGCTTATTAATACTTAGGCCATTTATACCTTCTGCTGTATAATAGTCTGCAAAGTTATTATAAAAACTAGCAATAGATTAATCATTATATACTCGAATGAAATGTAACCGTAAATACGATACACCCTGGTCTTATCAGTCAAAATAATGCGAAGTTTCAAGACTAGCGGGCAGGTTACATATGTAATAAAAGTTGAAGTATTTAGTGCTCACATTAATTTAATGTATATGGTCGAATATCTATGAAGTATCAATCTTTTGTATATATATATATCGATATGAAGTCTCCAGCTGGACCAAGAGCTTGTTTATCTGGGCTGCCATTTGTAAATTTGAAACTCAATAACTTTTTTAATGGGAATGATGGTAATGGAAACCTCGCTAACCATGGTATAAATGATGTAGTGCAACTACAACGTCGGTCTTCAGCACTATTTTAGATTATTCTTGCTTAATTTTACAGATATGTTAATTTTATAATAAACATATTTGTACTATAATGTTAACGGAATACAAGTATAAATACGTGAACAGTAGTGCATTTCACCTTTAATTTCGGTTACTACAATATAGCTTTGATCATTGCTTATAGCTTTCATAGCCATAATCACAACTATCCATTTAACTAACAGCCTAATCCAGTGACGTCAATCATAACTTTGATTTGTTGCATTTTCTTCTATGAATTAACTGATTACAAGTACTCAAACAAAATTTAATTTTTAAATGCTATAATCCATCTTTTAAAAAATTTGGCTAAGTTATGTTCTATGTTGATAATTTTTCCTAGAATTTATAAATACGGTACGCTGTATAATCAAGTCAGTTCTCAAGGCTAGCATTCAATATAAAATACGAGGCCTCGAAATCTTATATTTCCGACTTAAGATATACCGATCACGAAAATCCTACGTTTTTGGAAGTCGTAACTTTATACGGTCTTATGCAAAAATGATTATAATGTACGCCCAAATCTTCTCTAGCCGAATACAACTACTAAATAATTCAAGAAAGAACTACTAGAATAATCTAAGATGCCGTCTTATATACTATTTCTAGCATTCCCAGCAACAACAAGCATAGCAAAATTCTAACCCATTTTCCCAGATCAAATGC
>NW_002062044.1:0-1224 GCF_000150275.1 Trichoplax adhaerens
CAGAGGCAGAGATATTCTTCCTTGAATTTACGATTAAATAAAATTGATTGCAAGATAAATCTTGGTGTTCGGAGGGGTATAGTCATTGTTCTACTAAGCCACTATTGTGTAGCGAATTTTTCCAAACTTTTCTGCAATTGATAGCCAATTGGAGGTGATCTCAACAAGGATTTGTGGGAGTTATACTGGCTAGGAAAGATGAGTACAAGGCTTTAGGTTAAAATGCAAGTTTAAATTTGAGATAAAATTTGGAAAGCACTTCGATAATAAACCGTAAAACAGCCGTGTTTTAAGTTGAAAACATTTTTTACAAATCATGGACTAATGAAATGCACACTAGTTGCTAATCGAGAGGCTACTGGTCTAAACAGACTAACAGGAACTTAGAATCGTATTTAAATTAATCTATTTAACTGTAACAGAAACCACAAATGCAGGGGTAACATATCAACTTATTGCTAGCGCAAATAGACAAAAAAGTCTGAATCGCTATAAGAAAGATTTATAAAACGTAATGAAAATCGCAAGCACCAGTAGAAATAAATGAAGCTGTAACAGAAAAATCGAAACAGAGAATTCAAAATTTAAAAATCACCAACAGTAATAGCACTTCGTTAGGGCGTGATGACGATTGACGATAGCTGTCAACACATCATTCGATGTAACCATCGTTAGCATTCACACATGGTTCACAGCTAAAATTGAAGGAATCCATAGCGCTAAAAATCATTTCTATAGATAATTCAGCTTCGGTTGATTCAAAAACAGATATTAAGTAAGTTAAGGTTACTTTAGTAAAGGGCTAACAGTAGAGTCCTCTGTAGCTTTTAGTATGTAACTAGTATTATTTTAGTATACAAAATACCTATAAAGTGATAGTGTCTTCAAGTTTTACCCTGCCAAATCATCATGTCGCCATCTTTTCTTCTTAATTATTTTACAAGGTATTACATAGATTACTATACAAGTAGCCTAAAGCAATTGCCTAATTTAAACAAAGGGCGTTTGATCGTCTATTCAAATTGTAACTAACTTTGACTTAGTAACAAAACCCTATCCTTAGAGAAAGCGGATTTATAACATGACGGTATAGTACTGTAATGTAGTCTATAATCGTATAGTTATCGTACAATCTGACGCTAAAACATCAACGGTAAATACTCAGCGATACTAATGTCAGAAAAGTAGTCGTGATAGTCATATGCAATCTGACGCTAAAACATC
>NW_002062043.1:0-1224 GCF_000150275.1 Trichoplax adhaerens
TAAATGGTTGGAGCGGCCGTACCTACAACAGCGACTGATCGTTTGCAAGCTTGAAAGAAATAGAATTAACCAATACTGCTATATAAAATGAATCAAAACATCAAGAACCAATGGCTCAAGGTTTTACTGATCCGTCTACATGGAATTGGAGCCCAATTGAAAGTCCATTTCTTCCAAATTGAAAGACATCATTGAAGGCAGTACAAACATCTTTCAACCATTTTCCATGGCTCGCCACGCCCAGTAGAGTGTACAGTACTGTGGAGTTCTACTGTACACTGTACAGTGCAGTGTACTGTACAGTATCGCCGTCTACAGTACTGTACTCAAACCAAAAAACTAATTAATTAATTAATTTGTACAGTATACCGTACAGTACCTTTAAAATGAAGGTACCGAGTAAACTACAGAATGGAACAGAAAGCGGATGAGCACTTCAGCCCCTCGCGGAATGCACATGCGTATTTCTTACATTCCGCAAAAGTGGGCAAACTACGGAACATGATACTCTATTGTACCACTAGTAACACTACTGTAAAGATTGACTAGAGGTCGAGGAGCTGAGGAACAAGGTTCGAGGCGATATAAAAAAGACGTGGATCATATTAAAAGGCTCCTTCCTATACTGTAGCCGTTACGATATGCTGTACTATTTTGTACAGGGAAAATTGTGATCGAGTTTTGATGTACATCAAAACTAGATATAGAAGCATCCTAATATAATTGTAGAGCTAGATTCATAGGTTAGCTCGGAGAGGTCATAGTGGATATTCTTTTCATATGATATCTGTAGTTTCTAATGCCTGTATTTTAACATCGTAATAAAACTTATTATATAAACGTAGTCTTACTCATTCTTGTGAGTCGATTGTAGTTAAAATAGGAAAGTAGTATTACATTGGCATGTTTAAAAGGCTCCTTCCTATACTGTAGCCGTTACGATATGCTGTACTATTTTGTACAGGGAAAATTGTGATCGAGTTTTGATGTACATCAAAACTAGATATAGAAGCATCCTAATATAATTGTAGAGCTAGATTCATAGGTTAGCTCGGAGAGGTCATAGTGGATATTCTTTTCATATGATATCTGTAGTTTCTAATGCCTGTATTTTAACATCGTAATAAAACTTATTATATAAACGTAGTCTTACTCATTCTTGTGAGTCGATTGTAGTTAAAATAGGAAAGTAGTATTACATTGGCATGTTAAAAGGCTCCTTCC
>NW_002062042.1:0-1228 GCF_000150275.1 Trichoplax adhaerens
TATCATGCAGCATTATGTGTCCCGAGGAGTTTACTAAGATGAATCTGATCTCATCTACTAATAGATTGATATCCTAATTGTTTGATGTAAACTATTGCAGTCTTCGTAAAACTTAAGAGAGCTTGCCGCTAATCATAGCGATGTGACGATAGTTAAGCTAGGTCAGTACTAATACATTGCATCTGTTGACCGAATCTTTTATCCATGATAACAATCCATGCAAATTTGGCGATATAGATTTAAGCCCAAAGACCGACCTAGTTTTTGCATAGACTGTATCGCATAAAAATAAATCTGATCCTAATTTAAATTCCATTCATAAGTTTTCCAGCTATGCAGTGCTGGTGCCATACCAATATTGTAACAGGAGGATAAATGCTCCTGCAAAAACTTGGTTTCTTTATTGGACTTGACCTAAAAATATTATTTTACCATGATGATTTTTTCCAAATATCAAAATCAATTGAAGTATGAATATCTACTTCTTGATACACCACTCTACAAAGTGAAAACAGTACAGAGTTAGATGTCGGAGATGTCATACATTATGATTGAAAATATCTTTAATGGTGTAGTCTGGTTCTAACGTTTTTTTATAGATGCTTCGGATAAACAATCTATTAAAGATTCAGTAGCTGCTATTAAAGAGAAGTTAAGTAATCAAGGGCTAGATCTGATAATTAATAATGCAGGAATTGGAGCACCTGGAAAACTATTGCAAGTTACAAATGAAGATCTGATTCTTGTTTATCAAACTAACGTAATGTCTCACAGGTATAATACGATATTAAAGAACCGCCATGTTTTAGCCAAGTTATATTACTTCATCCTTCAATAGCGGTATCTAAGTCTACATGAAAAGCAATTCCTTGGTAGTTGACTAATATATGTTTGCGACACTTTTTTCACGTTGGTAATGAACAAATAATAAAAAGTAATGATATTGAACGTATTACACAATGCAAGAATCTTGACAATGATTATGATAGTACTTGACTTTGCATCGCATTCAATAGGCCTATCACTTTTTAATAATAAAAGCAGGAAAGAAAAAAGGATTTACAGCCATGATTAATATATCGAGCTTGTTAGAATCATGCGGGCAAACACCTGTTGGTAAATTTTATCCGTACGGCCTTTCTAAGGTAACTAGTAGAAACTACGACAATGCTCACTTTATAAAAGAGATTTAATCTATAAGTTCATACTTTATATCTTCTACAATAAG
>NW_002062041.1:0-1229 GCF_000150275.1 Trichoplax adhaerens
TAAAATCAAAATTTTTAGGTATTCCGACAGTTCTTATGATTTTATTATCATCTTCGCACTTACCATAAGGGACGTCTTCTTCTGGTATATTAGGTAAAGTATTAAGCAACTTGTCTAATTTTTCTTTTGCTTCGTTTTTTTGCTCTTCTAAAATATGCAATTTATGTTTTATTTCGTAACCTTTTTCTTTTAATGAATTAAAATTTTCATCATTAGGTCTTAAAGAAGATATTTGCTTTGCTATTTCTTTTTTTTCATGCTGCAAGTGTTGTATTTTTGTTTTATTGTTTCTTACAATTTTGTCTATAAATAATATTTCTTCAGAGCAAGGGCGGATTCCCATTTTTTTTATGCCTTCGTCAAATAATTTACTATTTTCTCTTATAAATTTAATATCGTGCATAACGTTTATTTTATTTTTTTACATAGCATTATAGAAATTTCATATAACAACACAAGGGGTAGTGCAAGTATCAATTGGCTAAATATATCTGGAGGAGTTAGTATAGCAGCTAAAATAAAAATTAATACTATTGCATATCTTCTAAATTTTTTTAATTGAGTGTAGTTTATTATGTTCAATTTTGTAAGCATTATTAATAAAATTGGTAATTGAAATGCTAAACCAAAACCTATAAATAATTCTAATATTAAATCAATATATTCACTTATTTTTGCCTCAAGAATTATTGGTACACCATTTTTTATATCTAAATTTTGGAATCCAATAAAAAATCTCCAAGTTATTGGCATTACAATAAAATATACTATCAATATACCTGTTATAAATAATACAGGAGGAAAAAATATGTATGGTAGTAATGCTTTTTTCTCATTTTTATAAAGCCCTGGCTCAAGAAATTTATAAAGTTGAAAAAAAATAATAGGTGAGGTTATAAATAAGCTAGAGATAAAAGATATTTTTAACTCTGTCATAAATCCTTCGGTAAGTTTAGTATATATAAAGTGGAAATTTTTGGAATCATTAGAAATTTTTGTAAGAGGTAATGCAAGAATATTAAATATTTCCCAGCTAAATTGAAATGTTATAATGGTAAAAATAATGAATGAAAAAAATATTTTTAGAAATCTATTTTTAAATTCAATTAAGTGCTCCTCTAGGGTATAGGTCTTTAAATTTATTTTATCTTTCTTTTTCTTCATCTTTATCTTCATCTTCATTAGGTTTTTTGATATTTGTATCTTGATTTAAATAGTCAAAATATTAT
>NW_002062040.1:0-1230 GCF_000150275.1 Trichoplax adhaerens
TTTAATAATATAGATTATTTTTTTCCTGGTCGCTATAATAAGTGCTATAATTACCATTGCATTTATTCAAGCTCTGTGGTAAGTATAATACTATGTAATTCATTTTAGTTGTAACATGTGTATCTATATAGATATTTAGATAAAACATACGATAAATAAGGTATTTCATTTACTATAAGCGGTATTAATTACTACTATAAAATTATCATGATTAGTTGCCTTTTTACCTTGTATGATTTACTTATATCCGTACTTCGGAGAAATTGAAAGTTTCCTTCTTTACACGGTGATTTCATCTGCAGGACAGCCGCAGTTTTAAGAATAGTACCGCAGACATGCCAAGATATCCCATATTCATGGCATGATCAATTTGGAATTGTAAATGACACCGATAGTCCTATCAGGTGTAATATTTCGCTTGAATGGTATGAGCCTAACTATTTTACTTTGTTTTAATATAATTTATATATAGTATTAACATCCAGAAGTAAATATATGGAACGCGTAAAAATTATTGAAAAGCTATCGATTTAATACAGTATTTTTTCAGCATTTCGAATTGGATTTAAAAAAATGGCTATTTTATATATTCGCGTATATATATGAACGTGACCGTATGCGAAGTCGGTCATTTTGCAAATTGCCCAATTATCTTACATTAACACATCATGATACGTAACTTATGTTATACATATACTATCATACGTTGGACACTGACGATTTAGATTACATCCACCGTTAGTGCATTATAGTATCTATATAATTTATTAATAGGTGAACTTTTGTACAAACTAAACGTTCTCTGCCAGCAGCCTATGTCGTTATAAGATATGATAAATTGTAAAACTGTTTATTATGACTTATTCGAATATGTACGAGTGTGCGCGTATAGTTTGGATATTAATGGAAAATAAATTTCATACACATAATAGCGACAATAGATACTGCATACTATTTTTGGTATAGTATAATGCTAACATTTTATGCGATACTGATTAGTTGATTACCTTGGTTAATCTAGGGCGAAAAGGCATGGAGTTCTATCCATAATACCCATGATGAAAGTAATTTTAATTAAATACAAATTACTAACTGTAGTATATATGATAGCATCAGAGAAAGCTGTTAATGTTCGATGTTATTGAATTATACTGTCTAATTACTATTATAGCTAATAGGTCAGCCTATTCATTTTTTAATTCTAATGCTAACATAGATCATTAAAGCCGT
>NW_002062039.1:0-1232 GCF_000150275.1 Trichoplax adhaerens
CCCATCTGCGAAAACAGAGATCTTGAACGATCGATGGCTTCGCTGCCAGCTAAATTAATCATAATGTAGGCTAGCATCATATCAGATACTTAGCTGTGTGCAGCTTCAATGTAAATCTCCTATTCATATAAGAATTTTAGCTAATTTTCTGCGACGTTACCTTCAATCACAAGTGGACCTGGTTTGTAAAATTGTTCCGCCATTCTGACACCATGTCAATCAATAAGCTGAGTGAATTGGTAGGTACAAGTGGGGTTTATTGAAAGCTCATTAGGCTTTCATAGTAGAGCTCCAAAAGCATACAGAAATCCCGTAATACGTTACGGTATCTGATAAGCGGTAACATACGCTGTGAAGCAGTATATAACATACACACATAATAGAGTGGTAATACAGTCTAACACGTAAGATATACGCATAGTTTAATCTACATTAATCTATAGTACTGTGCCAAAATGGCCTCTATACCCGGCAGGTCTCTGTATCCGCGGATAGCATAAGCGGCGACTACTGTATTTAATCAAAAATATTGGAAAGAAAAGAGTTCCACCGGGTGATAAAACAGGAAAAAATTATCCGTAAATGAAATGAAAGCCTACAAGAAAGAAGGTGAATGCTTTTATTGCATTAGATTTGGTCACTTGGCTAAGGATTGCAAAAAAAATACTTAGAAGAAACATAAAAAAACTCACAGATTGAAAGCTAACCTTCTAAGTTTAGAGATTAAAATAGAATCATAAGTTAATGATATTCAGTAAGTAAAAGATCCGCTATCCATGAAAGAAATTAAAAAACTAGAGTAAATTGGGAGAAAGAAATCCAATTATGTTATCGATGGTTTACTGTCTGGTAAAGTGCAAATCATGTATATCGATTTAGGTGCAGATGTAACTTTAGTCTGAAAGAAATTTGCAGAAGGTAGAAAACGAACAAAAGCAGTTACACTAAAGCATATTGGAGCAGAATTATCTATGTATAATTCGAAAATTTGTTAGCAAGTTGAAGACACCAAGAAAAAATTTAAGCAGTTATGATATTGGATTACGCTAATGTAATGAAATGTAAAGTGTAGAGATCAAGCTACAAAACTTTAACAAACTTTGATTCTACTTTCGTTCCACTCCGGTCGACTTAACGCTAATACTATGACACTAAATAAAATATAGGGAAAAACCGAACAAGAATTTATTACAAAAGAAAATGGAGAGACGTATAAACCAAAAAACCTACAA
>NW_002062038.1:0-1232 GCF_000150275.1 Trichoplax adhaerens
AAGCTTTTTTGCAGATTCAAAATGGATGTAATCATAGATGTACTCTTTTGTATAATCCCATATGGAAGAGGAAATAGTAGAAGTGTTCCTGTTGGAGAGATTATAAAGTATGCACAGAATTTAGTTGATAAAGGTTATAAAGAATTAGTTCTTACAGGTGTTGACATTACGGATTATGGTTTAGATTTACCAGGCAAACCAAGTTTGGGAAATATGATTAATCGCTTATTTAAGATGGTTCCAGATATTAAAAGGTTAAGGCTATCTTCAATTGATGTAGCTGAGATAGATGATGAACTTTTTGATATAATTATACATGAACCGAAATTTATGCCTCATTTGCATCTTAGCTTGCAGGCTGGTGATGATATGATTTTAAAGAGAATGAAAAGAAGGCATAGAAGGCAACAAGTTATAGATTTTTGTAATGAAATATGGAAATATAGACCTCAAATAGTATTGGGAGCTGATGTGATTGCTGGATTTCCAACAGAAACAGATGAGATGTTTAATAATACTTATGATTTAATAGAGCAGCTAAAGATTGTACATTTACATGTATTTCCTTATTCACCTAGAGATAATACGCCTGCTGCAAGAATGCCACAGGTTAAGTCTGAAGTTATAAAAGATAGGGCTAAAAAATTAAGAGATTTAAAACAAAAATTAATATATCAATATTTAGAAGATAAAATTGGAAAAGAAGAGGTAATTTTAGCTGAATCTAATAATTATGGATATACCGAGGATTATTTTAAGGTATATTCTACAAAAACTTTGCAAAAAGGTGAGATATACAAATTAAAAATTAAATCAATAAAAGATAATCAATTAATTATATGATTTTACTGGATTGCCACGAGCATTGCTATGCTCTTGCAATGACATTTTTATTTTAGTCATCACGAGCCACCAAAGTGGTATGGTTATCCAGGTATGTTACTGGATTTAGATTTTGTTGATGTATTACTGGATTGCCGCTCTGCGCTATCGCTTGCTCGCAATGACGGAGTGTGAAGGAATTCTCTTTAGTAAGTGATCTGGACTTTTGACAAAACTCTAACCTATGCCAAAAATGGCATTTTTAAAAAAGAAGTGATTTAGAAAAATTATGCTACTTTTGTGTGTATTTTTTCATATATTTGGTCAGCTTTTTCTAAAATTTTCTTTCTAAAATTCTCCTTAGATTCTTGCTGTGTATTTATTGAGGTTTTGAAATAATAGGCATCTTC
>NW_002062037.1:0-1232 GCF_000150275.1 Trichoplax adhaerens
TACGGTAGGGTCAGACTGGGCTGCGCGTGTGTGTGAGGATTGGATAGATTTGCAAATCGACTCCTGTAACTTGGAACTCTATGATCCACCGTCTGCGCTATACATTTTATACAATCAACCATTCAATTGTGACAACAGCCACAAGTCATATGACGTTGATCTTTAAAATCTGCGAGACTGTTATTAACTTCAAGGCGAGATTTTGCGTGGTAACGAAATGAATGAAATTGAGCATATCGCTGTGGTACTGAAAAGCCTTGGTGGCTCGAACAACGCTTTATGTCTGTCCAGTACACATAGCAATGCAAAGCTTATCGCCAAGATCTCGAATAAGGCGAGCATGAAGTCTGCACTGCACTCCTACGTAATAATCTGCATTCCACAATCACCACCGTTATGTTCTCTGGTGCGACACTAGGTCAATCACGCAATACTCTACTAGGTTAGACACAGCAAAGCAGCCAACAGGAAAGCGTGGAGTTGACTTTTTTATTCTGTCATTTTTTCACACTGGACAGCCGCTCGGCGTTCCTCTCTCTATGTACAGTAGTACTGTACATTCCACAATCACCACCGTTAATACTCTACTAGGTTAGACACTGCAAAGCAGCCTACAGGAAAGCGTGGAGTTGACTTTTTTATTCTGTCATTCTTTCGCACTGGACAGCCGCTCGGCGTTCCTCTCTACTGTACACTGTACAGTATGTACAGTACAGTACTACAGTACATTGTACAATTGTACTGTACAAAGCTGTGACGATACAGTACAAATCACTCTGGGAGTATCCCGCCATGCTGTACTGTACACTACAGTACAGTCAAGTCCAGGTACAGTATCCTTCTAGCAGTACAAGTGTACTGTACACTGTACAGTGTACAGTGGATAGTGGACACCTCCCCGGATGGATGGACTTTTCATACCAGATTCCGCCGAAAATGTCGACACAGTATGAATCTTCCGTGTCTGTTTTCGAAATCACTCGTATTAATTTGAATAATGTTTATGATCTACAGTAAAGCTACTACTTCCAAGCAGAGCTTAGTAAAAGCCAACAGAATACAATGTCATATTACTTAATTTGGAAAAAATTAATCAAATTCAGAATCGACTGTCTGCATACTCAACTGCTGTCATAACAAAGTGTTTGACACAATTTGTTGACCAAAGTTGGCCAAATGTCTGTCCATCCAAAGAAACGTTCAGTCCTTCCAGGTGTCCTAGCAGTCCTTGC
>NW_002062036.1:0-1234 GCF_000150275.1 Trichoplax adhaerens
ATCAATAATGGTATCTAGAAAATAGATATAGATTTTACTTCCGTGCATGAAGAGCTATTCAATGATATAAGTTTTATGTAAATCCCAGGCATAATTAGGGTTAACAAAAATTACAATTATCGCAATAAAAACATAATCAATAATGGTATCTAGAAAATAGATATAGATTTCACTTCAGTGCATGTAGAGCTATTTAATGATATCAGTTTTATGTAATTCCCAGGCATAATTAGGGTTAACAAAAATTACAATTATCGCAATAAAAACATAATCAGTAATGGTATCTATAAAATAGTTATACATTTCATTTCAGTAAATGTAGAGCATTTTAATCATATTACTTTTATGCAAATCTGAGACATAACTAGGGTTAACAAAAAGTTACAATTATCGTAATAACAAGATAATCAACTATCATATCTATAAAATAATTATAGATTTCACTTCAGTGCATCTAGAGCTTTTCAATGGTATTAGTTTTATGCTAATCTGAGACATAACTAGGGTTAACAAAAAATGACAATTATCGCAACAAGATAATGATAATTAATTTTGATAAAATGATTATAGATTTCACTTCAGTGCACGTAGGGCTTTTTAATAATATTACTTTTATATAAATCCGAGATACAATTAGGGTTAAACAAAATTACAATTATCGCAAGAACATGATAATCAATAATCCTATCTATAAAGTAATTATAGATTTCACTTCAGTGCATGTAGAGCTTTTCATTGATATTACTTATATCCAAATCTGCGACGTAACTAGGGTTAACAAAAATTGACAATGATCGTAATATTAAGATAATCATAAATAATTTTGATAAAATAATGATTGATTGCACTTCAGTGCTTGTAGGGCTTTTTAATAATATTCCTTTAATACAAATCTGAGACATAACTAGGGTTGACAAAATTGACAGTTATCGCAATAACATAATAATCAATAATCATATCTAGAAAATAATTGTAGATTTCACTTCAGTGGATGCAGAGCATTTCGATGATATTAGTTTTATGCAAATCTGAGACATATCTAGGGTTAACAAAAAATGACAATAATCGCAATAACAAGATAGTCATAATTAATTTTGATACATCAATGATAGATTTCAATGCAGTGCATGTAGAGCTTTTCAACGATATTACTTTTATACAAATCTGAGACATAACTAGGAATAACAAAAAATTACAATTATCGTAATAACAAGATAATCATAATTCACTTGAT
>NW_002062035.1:0-1235 GCF_000150275.1 Trichoplax adhaerens
TTCTATTAGAATTTTAGCAGCTCTTGCTGACATATTATTAAAAAAACAATTTTTTACATCATCATCTGCAAATTTTAATGCTTTAGGTAAAATTGATTTATCACAATACCTAATTAGCATCTGCATACCCCTTGAATCAACCCTTTTAATGTCATCAAAAATAAGTATGTGCTTTCTCACCAAACGAGCTTTATTTTCATCATATTTTTCCAAAAGATTAAAAAATGTATTCTCGTTCTTTTTATCAAAATTATTAAAAATATCTGCAACTACTTGGTTATTATCAACTTCCCTAGATGAATCTGATATTTCAATTAAATCTTTACGCAAAGTGTTTTCCAAATTTACTACTACATTTTTACTTACTTCTTCTAGATTTAAAATCCTTTTAATTACTTCAAAAGAAAAATTATCAGAAAATTTAGTTATAATACTAGATGCTTTTTGAGATGGAAGTTTAGATAAGATAAATGCAACAGTTTGTGGATACTCATTTTTTAAATATTCAACTAATGATTTATCATTCATATTTGATAGTGATTCCCAAACTTGATTCATAGGACTATCAATATTTCTCATTATATACTCTACTTTTTCTTCATCAAACACCTTATATAAAAACCTCTTTAATTTTGGCAAATGGCCACCTAACAAGCTTGCGCTACTTATTTTATCAGCAAAACAAGATAAAATATCCAAAACTATTTCAGTGTCCATTTCTTTTAAATTTGCTATTTCATTTGATATCTTATAAACATCATCATCTGATAATTGCTTTAATATTTTTGCAGCATTGTCTTCATTTAAAGTTAAAAGCAATACAGCTGCACTTATAATATTCTCTTGATTTAAATTGTTTACTTCCATGATAAAACTAATTATTGATGTTTATAAAATTTTTTGATCATTATTGATCCATTTCTTTAATATTTCTGTTGCTTCCTCAGGGTAATTCTCAATCAACTCATTTATTTTATCTAAGATTTGTTTATGTTTCATTCCTACAGGTATTCTTTTACCTCCAGATTCTGAATAATCATTAAGAGCAGAAGATGAAAAATCTTTATTATCCATATTATCCTCACCAGAATATTTATTATTATTTCCAAATTTTTTAAAATCAAAAAATTTGTTGATTTCTCCAAACCCACTTTTATTAGCTTCTAAAATCTTTGCTAAAATTGGTCTAAATATTAACAATATAACAAGAATAACTATAACACCAATCATCCCAT
>NW_002062034.1:0-1235 GCF_000150275.1 Trichoplax adhaerens
GAATGATGTTAACTATATATATATATATAGGTATATATAGATCAAGTAACTGATNTACGTAAAACTCGGTAATAAGTATATATTTCTGTCACGGTACGCCGTTACTAATTAAGTAACTGTAAATTAATGAATGCTTATGAATAGATAAGATAAGGTTATGTGCTATGTTTTAATGCGCTTGTAGCTGATAATAGGATGGTAGAAATGAGATAAAAATAGAAGTTGTTAGCAGTTAATTTACTGTAGGTTTATAAGGTATGTTAATCTCTAAAAATTGAGCAGTATATGGACGAAGGTTAAGCGTCTTAACACCTGATAGCTTGTAGCTATCTAAATCTAAGAATATCGACATGTATATTTAGTAATGGTATTATACTAATTAATGTAACTTGTAAAGCATGAATTCTCACTCGTTAATATTGGAATTCACTGTAGAAACCTATTTAAGCGCGTGTGTTTGTAGAATAAAGAAAGTAATTGCTCAATAAACGGCAAGACTCATATCGTGAAGAATAGTGTAATAATTAGCCAGTTGTCTGTGGAGATCAGCCGAGAAATCGAGTTCTCAAATACTTCTCTCATAGAAACTGAAAATACTGGGAGAAATAGCCCAAGTTTTAAGTAACTACACTAGAGTTCTTTACTTTCCTTTGCCACAAGTGAGAGTTGTGACAATTTCTTTCGTGACTATATTAAGTGGCGGAAGAAAGATTTTTAACATCTATGATTTTTTATTTATACATACGTATAACTGACGCTGTGATAAAATACTGAATAGTCTTAGCCATGGTATTGGTCTCGTGTAGAATTAATAAATTTGTTAAGGGGCAGGTTCTAAGATTAGAGATTAAATGTATGGTGGAATAGAGGTTTTGATCTACTCTTTGCATAGTACTTCGATAAAATAGCGAGTTTCGTTAATGATACTTGCCGATCTAGAATAAGTTTTGGCTATATGACCAGTATTAAAACTAACAATAATTAGAATATGCGTTAGAAGAAGATATTTAAATTGGATAAGCATGTTGAAAGATGAAATAATAATGAATAATATTAGTTATAGCGTATAAGTCAATCTAGCTAATGATTTATTAAATGTAATTATGTGATAGTTATTATAATTGTATAATCACAATTAAAGTTATGAGTGCGAATAAAATAAGTAATGCGGATTTGGTTAACCTGTTATTTTCGTTATAGCATTATGACGGTCTCTTAATAATGCCTTTTCCATT
>NW_002062033.1:0-1240 GCF_000150275.1 Trichoplax adhaerens
ATCGAAATTGAACCGTGAACAGTCTACTATCCGCCTGTAGAAATGCTTATGCTTATACATTTGTTTTAGAATCTGATCTTGTGGATTTACATTTAAAAAGTTTCCTTCTAATTTAAACTATATCATCATTAGAATTGTTTATAAATCTTAATGCTTGTCGACAATAAAACTATAATATTAAATTATGTATTCAGAATTCTCCGTTCGATGATCATCGCAGTTATTGCAGTTCGGATTACAGATTTCGTATCTTTCTCAGCTCTCAGGGATGCTCTTATTTTTCGTTTTCTATCTATTATTCTTGAGTATTACATCTATTACTTGATGGCATGCGAAAGATATATCTTCAAGAAGGATAAGATCTTTAGGCAATTAGATTTATTGTCTCATTTTACGGCTATATAAATTGTGCTATCATCATTTACATGATATCTGATATACGTACAATATCATGCATCATTACCGTTGGCAATGAAAAAACTATTATAACTAATAATACATTCTTGCGTATATTTGCTGCATTTATAAAAAGAATACCTGAGACTTATTTAGAAAGTAAAATTATACTTATACCATTTATAATGTTTTGGCGTATGTTTCTATACTAACTATACAGTCCTGTTCTCGTATACATACTGTACATACCTGTATACTGAGTGTACAGTATACACGAGACTGTCATAAATTTTACTTTTTTTCCTACCCTAGATGAATCAAGCTGTATTTTTTTTAGGTAAATAGGTAGTAGTTATTTCGGTTATAGTATAATTTAATAAAGTAGAATACTTATGCAGTTGAGCATTAATATTTTTTTTGAAATTATTTTTACTTTAATAAAGCATTAGTATACATTTTAATAATGGCCGTATGCTACTGAAATAACTTTTTATATTGTCAGCTTGAATCTGACTAGTAAAATTCCATTAACTAAGCTCTAGTCATTGTCTATAGAATTTCCTAACCTTACTATATCATGCATAACGCTTAACTACATGTAAATTTTTAAGTTTTGAATCTGATTCTTGAAATATTGGATCGGAAATCAAGATTCTTTCTGCGGTTGCTTTATCGAATTGGATTTTCATTATATATCTAAATTGTTGCTAACTGTTCTATTGAGTAAGGCCTGATTCAATTACATTCTACAAGAGAAATATATATCTTTATTCAAATCTTAATCGTTTTCGAGCGAATGACAGTTAAGCAATATCATGGGATGAATTTATCCGTTGCATAGAAG
>NW_002062032.1:0-1237 GCF_000150275.1 Trichoplax adhaerens
TACAGGACAACTACACCGTTGTTACTGCACACCATATATCAGTATATCTTTAAACCATATCTAACATAATCAATAAATTGGAGTATTCATTTGATGATAATAGATATTTCATAATAATTATAATGATAATAATTATAGTATTCTTATAAATGGGCAACCGCACTGCAATTTATATTTATCCATGATTTGTACGCTAATACTACTACTTATCTTAAATCATACAAGCTAATATTACTTTAGGTAAATTAGCTAATTATAATTATTATTGTAAAGTGGTTTCACATTATTCTAACGTTAATAATTATAATTTCACCAGAAATTAAATACATAAAATCTATAATTAGCGCCCATAATTAACAAACTTGTTAATAGAATATATGATAATTAGACTTTAGCCACAAGCATTAGCAAACCAAACTCCCACAAGGAAAGACTTATACGCTATTGTAATTAATTGAAAAAGCTCACTAAGATAGCTGCGTATTACTACAGTTACTTATCAAGTCTTTTTACATTCCAACTTTGACTTGAAGTCCTTCTGTTAAAATATTGCTAGTAGATCCCACCGTAACCTGATTTGAGCAAAACTAATTTTTCATCTGAAGAGATATTTAACATATTTTAATCCCTGATCGTTAAATCTCGTTGTATCGTTAATTATTAGTACTAGTCAATTACCCATTCAAATTAATGGGAACGAATACTACGCAAAATGTAACTCTGAAACAAAATAATCAGAGCTAGATTATCATACTAGGATGAATCCCTTCTTAATATGAGATCTTAATAAGAGATAAGTAGCTAACAATTGAATGATGCATCAATTTGATAGAAAAACTATATTATAACATTTCTTGTTTGTTTCGTATTTATCTATGAAAAAGATTCTTACTAAACTTCATATTGATATTGGATAATAAATAGAGTGGTGAATTGGAAGAGGTATTTTTTTATCAGCATATTGAAGCCCTTGTTGCAGTATTTCATTATAATAAGGGTAATTTCTAATCCCAAGACACGTCGCGGTAGATGTATTCATGAGATTCTAGGCAATGAAGTAGTTTATAAAAGATCGCTTTATCCCATTGTACCGAAGCATTTCCAACCAATTAAAATTAAAACTCTGACATAATAAAAGTATTTCTTACTGGATGACCTATTTAAATTTCGCTTTTCAAGGTAATTTTATCTGAGCAGTGAAAAATTATAGGTCATGAAGCTAAAAATTCTTATGTTT
>NW_002062031.1:0-1242 GCF_000150275.1 Trichoplax adhaerens
CATGCTAGATTTTTGGTTATTCCTAATAAGAATGGCCGACCATTCCAAAGACTGATCGGCCATTCCTTAGTGAGCATTCTTTTTAGGATTAATTTTGGTCTTAGAAATGGTCGTAACATAGTAGTAAAAGTGTACAGTACAGTACAGTATACTGGATATCACAGTACACAAGCCGGAACAAATTCACCTGCTATAGTTTGGATGGTTTCCCCTCGCATACTGTGCGTGCCGTACTATGCAAGTCAAACACTATAGTACTGCTACAGCGAAATAATCAGAAATGCGTAGTTGCCCGGAACTAATCCACCGTGACACCGCCTCAGACTGCTCATGAATGAGTACAATCGGAAAAGATCCGGACCCTACGATGGAAGAACTATTTCAAGGTCAAGACTTTCCCTCTAAAAGGAAACGTGGCTTTAGCTTCCCTCGACCCGTTAGAGCGAGGCTGTGACGGTGCCTCGACGGTACNCAAACGATGTAGTAGAATCTGAAAATATTTATAATTTTTTTAAATGCCTTCGCTTATGGGCAAAGCTATTACAGTACTTAGTACGGTAATGTACAATATGAGTGCATATCCGTGTACTGTAGAACTGTACAGTACAGTGCTAAAATAGTGACGTGTGAAGAAAACATTTTATCTGCGAAACCCCTTCCTGCGTAGTATTATATTAGGATTGGATAACGCGTGGCGAACTACAGAGTTGTCTATGATCTAAGCATACTCTATCCTTCTGTTGTTACGATTTGACTAAAAATTCACTTAGTACTGTACAATCATGGTATGATAAGTAGAGCTTTATTATTTACATTTTTTATAACGATATTTGAATTTTTACACATTTGAGCTATCGAATGAAACCGGATTTATCTAGTTTGGTCGTGATATTTAGTTTTCATATCATTTAAATCGTCGTAGATTTTGTAAAGGAACCCTGAGGATGTCTCACATGAAATCTACAACGTTTGAAGTGTTATGATAACACAATTTCAACACCAAGTTAGATAAATTTGGTATCAGTCTATTGTAAATAAGACGCTTAAAGTAAATATGTAATTTAAATTTACATAAAGTGGGTTAAAGATACCAATATTAGCAAGTAAGGTCAACAGTTTCAATATAAATTATGGCATTTTTCTACAGTGCAGTATATTGTATTACGGGTTTCATCAGTAAGGATTTTTTAGGAGAACGCATTGTGGACGCTTACGCTTCAGAAAATGTATCAACTGTACCGT
>NW_002062030.1:0-1242 GCF_000150275.1 Trichoplax adhaerens
TATAGCTACAATAACAATGTAGATAACCACGTGTAAACATGCAGTTCAAGTATAAATAACCTAGCCCGCCTGCGTACTGTCATTAGCAAGATGCGAGGCTAGCGAACACATCCACAACATTTATCGCTAAACTAGCACAAGGTGATATTAAGAACCGTGACAGCTATACATGTACATTCACAATCGGCATAGCTATGACGTTAATGATAATATCAAAGAGTTCGAATAGGTGATTTGGCGACCAGACGAAGATATCTTATCTGAATTAAAATCCTTGAAGGTTTCAAATGATTACTATATCAGAGACGCGAATAACTACTCAAATAAAGCATTAGTTATTGACGACTGTGAACGAATGATAAGATATCTAGATAATAAAGGTAACGATGAAATAAAACTTGTAATCTTTGTATATATAACAAAGATACACTAGATACTTTCTTGTTTGAGATTATTAAGAAAATGAACTATACTAACTATTCAAAATAACTGTTTGCAGTAGAACTTAAATTATGAAGAAATTAGATATCGTATGTGATTGCTGTCAATAGGCGGATAATTTTTTGTACTAGCAAGATGATCGCAAGTTGCAACATCATAAATAATTGCATTTCAGTTCGCCACGCAGAAATCTAATACTTGAAGTTGGAGTGTTCAATCTACTTCAATCATCAATTAGTTGCGGTCAGTTGCGATTTGTCTTTACTTCGGTAAAACTAGGATGCAAGAGTAATAATATTATCAGAATTGAAAGGGCAACTTTTGTCAAAGTTTACAAGCTTGATAGAGAAGTTTCTGAACTATTATTTCTTCCCTTACCAGACTTTGTGCAATATTCAGACACATGCGCATCAGGAGATATTTGGATATTTCTCCCTTTCCGTTGTTGAATTGTTGGAAACGCCCATCCGTAAGTCGTATTTCACACGGATTTGCGTTGGTCTTCATGGAATTACTGGCCGCTAGGATTATTTCAGGAACAGCACCTACTTGTTAACAATTACTGATTCTATGCAATTTAATGATTAATCAATAACCTTAAACAAATTTAAATTCAGTAATAATACTTTATCCATAATTATTACATAGACGATTCTTCTAGTTAAGTCTTGATGTAATGTTGATTGATTCTGTATTACCGCAATTAGTAATTGTACTAGATTTACGATCAGTAATAATATATAATTAATGTAATTAATATAAATAAATTAATAACTCTTTTATTGTACTATTTATCGAGTA
>NW_002062029.1:0-1243 GCF_000150275.1 Trichoplax adhaerens
GACACACAGGATAAAATTATTGTAGGACAGGTTATTAATACAGCTGATATTATATCTTTTCATGGAGAAACAATAAGGGATGCTGAGCAAGCTTTTCATGATGTGCTTGATAGTTATTTAGAAGCTTGTAAGCAAGGAAATATCGAACCTTCTAAACCATATTCTGGTAAATTTAATTTAAGAATACCTTCAAATTTACATAGAGATTTAAGCATTAATGCTATTAAGTCAAATATGAGTCTTAATGAGTATACAGAGAATTTAATTGCTAAAGGTCTAGAAGAACAATCTAAACATGTCAATTGACTTTCTAGAGTTTTCAGACTTTTTAGAAATTAAAGAAATTTTTGATATTATTTTTTATTTTGTTATATAGCTTATAAGCTGTTTGAAATTGTAAATAATTTTTTAAAATACTCTTAAATTTTTTAGAGGATGATTTGGGAGTGATCATCATGTTGGTAGCATTATTTTCTAATAAAGAATGATCGTGAGTATAATCATCAATCATCTTAGAGGATTTATGGCGAGTGGTTTTCATAATAATATGATTGCGTATACCTGAGCTAACCGCAGTAGTAACAAAACCACGTCTTAAAGAATGTCCTGCAATTTTAGATGTATCAAAATCTATCTTTGCTGAATGTTTTTTAACAATTCTTGCAACATCAATGCAGGAGAGTCTAATACCTGTAACTTTATCTGCTTTGTTTATAGAACAGAATATTGCTTCATTATTATTAATTTTTTGCCAGGCTTTTAGGTGTTTTATTGGACAAAATATTTTTCTTTTGAGTATAGCTATTTTTTGACCTTCACCAAATTTATCAGTTTTACTTTGTCTAATATTTATAATTATTCCTTCTTTAATGAAGGAAATATCTTGCCAGTTAAGTTTAACGAGTTCAGACCTACGCATAGCAGAGAACCAACCAAATGTAAGAAGAGCCCTATCTCTAATTCCCATATGAGTATTTTTAGGAATATGTTGTAATATTTCTTCTAAATCTTTAAGTAGAATAGGATCCTTACCTTGTTTTGCAATACCTATTTTTCTTCTAATTCCTTGCCATACAATTTTAAATTCTTTGTCTTGAAGGTTGATATGAATATTTTTGGTCTCACAATATTTATAAATAGCGCTAATTTTTCTTTGAATTGTCGAGGCTTTATAATTTTCTTCTGCAAGGAATGTTATGTAGGCAATTAGTGTATTATGAGTGATATTCAGAAAATTAATATT
>NW_002062028.1:0-1243 GCF_000150275.1 Trichoplax adhaerens
CAATGTACCTAATATTACTTTTTTCAAAGTAAATAACATATATTCCAAGTATTTCAATACCTGATGTTAATAAAGCTGGGCCATCTAAGTAAATTCCCTTAAATCGAAAAAGCAACCATACCATTTTAAGCAGTTCTAATCGTAATTCTTCACTAAAATGTATAAAGATGGACGTAAATGTACCTTTATTCAACTTTAAGGCAAGATCAAATTCCGTTACTAGTTCGATGGAAGAAATTTAAGGTACAAAAAATAAAATTTAACTTACTCTTTATTGCGACGTAAATTCTTAAATGTAGCAATGATAAATTTTTCGCTTCCGAGAAAACAGAATATTAATTTAGATATAATCCTTTTACATCGCTTTTGATGATATATACTATAATTTCAATATTGGTCTATTCATTAATTCAAACTGCTTACTAATCATTTCGAGAGATTGCCTCTCTTTTATCATTTCTTTTGGGGTCATCGTTTACGTAGTACAGACACCATCATTATATAAGAAGAAATATAATTGAAACTTTGCTGATTCAATATTATTATCTTTAAAATGATGCAATGCAATACTGGATAATTTCTATCTATTCCAGATAATATTATATACGTACGTGTACTTACTTATTTTCATATACAACAAATAAAATAATCCAAAAAGTATTTTTTAGATTTAATATCAAGTGTAATACTAGGAGCATTACACTTAACCATGTGTTAAAGTAGTGGGTATATTTGATAAAGTAAGAAGAAAGCTTTCTTATTCTTACTGTGTCAAAAATGTAGATTTCGTAAAGTCATAGTAGGATTGCTGTATCAAACTATAGCAATTTATATTAAATTTAATCTATTATACCATTTATTTTTGTACAGCTATGAGATCTTTGCGTATATTAAGTTAGAATAGGAAATAAGAACTGATAAAAAAATAAAAAATATTTGATTTAAACTTTGTTAGTACATAAGTTAAATGAAATGGTAAAGTTAAATATGTCATAAACTAACAATTTTTGTGATTGCAATATGTCGACTCGCTCAGAATAAGTTGAGATAGATTGTAGAATCTGTAAGGATATGAAAAAATGATTAATAAAATAGTTCTTTATTGTAAAACCAGTTTATGGGTTTTTGTGCAGCCTACATGAAAATAGAAAACATTAAATTACAGTCTACTTACCTTTACTACATGACTTGTTGAATCATATAAATCTTTTACCTAGCGTATAAACGTAGAATAAATTAACAA
>NW_002062027.1:0-1243 GCF_000150275.1 Trichoplax adhaerens
AGACTAGAGCTAGTATAGTATTAGGTCTCATTTTCTACACTATACAGCGACTTGCCATAATCGAAACAAGATGATGATTACGTACTTCATAAAGATAAACCATGAATCCCCAGTTTTATTTCAAACTAGAAGCTAATTTACGTTATTGTCACGGTACCTTTTTGCCGTGATGAGTTAGAAGTGTTATGGTGTTTGTTATAGATAGAAATTGAAGTGTTATGGTGTTTGTTATTGATGGAAATTGATGTGTTATGATGTTTGTTAGTAAGGTGTTTTGATGATCAACTGTCCTTAGTTATTTTGTATGTATTCGAATAGGAGGATAGACTAGATAAATATAAATCTTGATGATGTGCAACCTTTGTGTTAGAGAGTTGTTTATGCTGACACGATTTGTAGTCGTGTTGTAAGATTATTACTGGATAGGAGGTTATGGTTGTGAGATCTCCTACGTGAGATTAATGTAAATAGTAAATATCTTAGAAAGTATATAAAGGCTAACTATGATGCCATGTGGACGAGGAGAAAGGCATAGAAAGGAATAAACTGTAGTGATAGTTATCTGTTCAAAAGCCTGCGCTCAACTACTTGTGTAATCGAGTAACCTAGTGACGGTCAAAGAAGTGTAGTCCCACACCCGAGGAGTTAGTGTTCTAATAGGAAGCGTAGTTCCAGTAGCACTTGTTCAGTGTCGGGATTGTACCGTACTTAGCTAAGTTTTACACGATAAGTAGAGATCCTGTGTCACAAAAACGTGGTTGTGACAATATGACTTAAAAATAATACCGAAGTTTAGGACTGTTGACAATATTTATAATAGATTATATAAGTTAAAGTGATGCTTGTAATGATTCAAGTATATAAATTTTAGCTTTGTAAAATGTAATACTAATCATAGAATTTTTCTCTCGTATTAAGTTCTGTAAGTGTTAAGTGATGTTCTTTGCAATTTTCAAGTTATAAACAAGTTAGGTAACGTATTTAAGCAGCTACATTCACTGTTATTATCGTTCTTAGTTCTCCTTTCTTAATGTTATCGAAAATTTTTCTTCATCCGTCAGCTGATTTTACTATTACATAGTATCACAATTGCTAGAAAATCAGCAATGTAATCTGTTATTATAAAATTCTTTGCGTGATTATATGGTAAGTAGAGTCAGTACGACAGATTTGTTACAGTTTGCACGTATGGAATTACCCTAAAACGTGTTTTCGTGATGATTTGTTGATTAGGCCTTTATTT
>NW_002062026.1:0-1245 GCF_000150275.1 Trichoplax adhaerens
TTTGTCTCTATTTGTCATATCGATTCGGACTAAACTAAAAACAAATGTTGACTGAAAAGAATAGAGATAGTTCAGAGTAAGGTTAATGCAATGAGAATTTGTAAGTGGTAGAGAACGAATTGAGTTTTAATTTAGTGGAATAAGTTTTAAAATAACATGGATTACCACATGGTGTTCTTCGTCGCTATGTCTATGAAATTCGTTCCAAATATTACAAAAGTAATCATCTGTGAATATCGAAACTAAGTGATAATCAATATACAGTAATCTGATTCATAAACCATTTTCTCTTGAGTTGCAAGACATATAATTAAAATCAATATTCTTGCCGAAATCGTGTCATCCTGAAGAAATAATTGAAATCATGACGAAAATAAAATTTACAATTGGCTTAATTCCATTTTAACTACTAAATCAGTTGGAGAATAAGAGGATAAAATTAAACGTGCATATTATTAACTTTTTCACGAAATGTTATTTTGATAAGAAATTTATAATAACCAAAGTTATGGTATACCGTAGCTTTTAGGATGAAAATCAACGTACGGATCCATCTTTGTGTATCTTGATAGTTTAATCTGTATACATGCAAATGGTTTACCAATTTTTCTGCGAAAGTTATAATTCAGCAACTCTCTATATTGTATCCATTTTCTACTCTTAGAGCATTGCCCATCTGTTACTAATTAATATAAAAATGATCAATAAATTTAATATTTGAGGCATTGAGCAAGTTGCAAAAGGAATTTCTTATTATCGCTGGCGCCATGAATTATAATGATGTTTTGACAAACTTATTAGATGTGGATTAAAATAGATTCCTTTACTAATGACATGTGAATCGGTTACATACCAGCACTCAATTAATTAAGAATATATTAATAAAGAAGTTTAATGGTTAAATTGTACTCTTATTATAGTTATTGGCAACTTTTAGGCATGTTTATGTTCTAATAGTTATAATATGCTTAAATTGCAGATCGAAGATGATCGCTTTATTCTTTGAACTTTAGCATTTACAGATATTGCGATAGGTAGTTAAGTCTGTATATGCAAATCTTGTGGCAAATCTTTGGTATACTGTCATACAGATCCTTAAATCACCAGTACATTATTTTCTTTGCTAATGAATGTTAATCTTTATATGTACTCTCCTAAGCAATTATATTCGAGAATGATATTTTCCTATTTCATGTATATCATCGCGAATCTTCCTACTAAAACAATTCCGCGCTTGTAATTTGG
>NW_002062025.1:0-1245 GCF_000150275.1 Trichoplax adhaerens
CATTCTTTTAGGTGCTCGCATATTTCTCTTCCCCTTGTTTCTGCTTTTGATTTATGTATAAGCAAACTTAATGCATCAACAGATAATCCATTAATTAATATATTCATTTTAACTAAATCACCCCTTTGATATGTATCCAATTCCCAATCACAACTAGCATATCCCTTAGAGCATGATTTTAACTTTTCATAAAAATCAAAGACTATTTCATTAAGTGGTAGTTTATATATAAGCATTACTCTACTGCCTACATAAGTTAATTCCTCTTGTTTACCTCTTTTATCTGTACATAAACTTATAACAACACCCAAGTATTCATCTGGTACCATTATTGTGGCTTTTACCCATGGTTCTTCCATATATTCAATATGAGTGGGATCGGGCATATCTGCAGGGTTATGTAGCTCCATCATTTTTCCTGAACGCATATATAATTTATATATTACACTTGGAGCAGTTGTAACAAGGTCTAAGTCAAATTCTCGTTCTAATCTTTCTTGAATGATTTCAAGGTGAAGCATTCCTAAAAATCCACATCTAAAACCAAACCCTAATGCTTTGGATGTATCAGGTTCATATTGCAAACTTGAGTCATTAAGCTTTAATTTTGCTATACTATCTCTAAGTATTGGGTAATTACTAGCATCAGTTGGATATATTCCACAAAAAATCACAGGTTTGCTAGGCTTAAAGCCAGGTAATGCTTTTTCTATAGGATTTTTTACATCTATAATTGTATCACCAACATTACAATCAGATACTTGCTTTATACTACCTGTAATAAATCCAACATCACCAGCGCTTAATTCATCAATAACTATTTTTTTAGGGGTAAAAATACCAACTCTTTCAATTATATATTCTGAATTTGTTGACATCATTTTTATATTCATGCCTTTTTTAAGCACCCCATCTATAACTCTGATTAATATTACAACTCCGAGATATTTATCATACCAACTATCTACCAACATAACCTTAAGGTGTTCTTTTATTTCACCTTTTGGCGATGGCAAAATCTTGACAATTGCTTCTAATACGTTATCAATTCCTTTACCTGTTTTTGCTGATATTTCAATTGCATTTTCTGTATCAAGGCCTATTACATCCTCAATTTGTCTCTTGATTCTATCTGGATCAGCAGCAGGTAAATCAATTTTATTGAGTACAAGAATGATTTCATGATTATTCTCTATAGCTTTGTAAGTGTTAGCAAGAGTTTGAGCTTCTACCCCTGAGACGCAT
>NW_002062024.1:0-1246 GCF_000150275.1 Trichoplax adhaerens
ATCGCGGATCATGATCGGAAAAGTTTTACATGGGCTTGTAATAAATTCGAATTTAAGATGTAGACGAATATGGAAGTAGGCAATATGAGAGGTGGCTAAGCGTAGGCATCGAATTATCTTCTATCTACTATATTAAGAAACTAATTTCCATATTTAGGATTTTATAATGTAGAAATCTAATTTGAGTTATATCGGACTCGACCAAAGATGAACCTTACACGGTTTGTAATCAATTAGAATTGAATATATAGACGTATACGGAAGTAAGCAAATGCGGATAGCTAAGCCTACACATCTATCATTTATCTTTCGAATTAATAGCAAATTCCTGTATCTAGCATTTTATTATTTGAGAATCTGGTTTGGGCAATCTTGGACTAGAGATAAAATAGATCGCAACAATGAATTAGGACGGCTTCTCTTTTCCTAGTGAATTCTTACTATTATTTCTTGCTAGTTAGAGATGGAATTCAATGAGATTATTTTAAACGGGCCGTGAAGGAAGCTTAGGCTACAAAGTTAAAAGGCCAAGGTACACAGGAAAGGATTGACATGGCTTGGAGTAAGTTAGAAATGGAAGATAAAACCGAATATGGCAGTAGAAAATCGGAAGATAGCTAAGTGCCTAAATATCAAGTTACCTTCTATCGACTGTATTAATAACTCTATCGTAAATCTTCTCATGTAATAGTCTGATCTCAGCAATCTTGGCCTAGAGCCTTAGTAGATCGCAATAAAGGACTGGGTGACTTTTCTCTTCATAGTCAATTCTTATTATATCTCGCTGTCTAAAGAAGGATCCAACAAGATTATTTTCCATACAAACGAAGGAACACTAGGCCGCAAAGAAAAAAATATTACCTTGGTTTGTAGCATGGACTACTAGGAAAATACCAGCCTGTATGCTAAATGGAATCAATATAGACGAATGCGGAAGTAGGGAATATGAGGATATTAGCCAGGTTTAAACATTAAATTAATGATCTACAGCACTATGTGATCTTGCCAAGCTTAATAAAGACTATGAACGATAGGCATGATGCAATTGGCTACAATAGCGAAATTGCAGTTCTGCTATCACTGTAACGAGATCAAGAATCTGAGACTTTAAGCTTTCCTTTTAGTCTACTTTATTGGAAGTACAGTACTGTACATGCCAAGCGCGATATCATACACACGTTAACTAGACGTAAGAACTGTGTCAACAGATCAGCTCTAGTACGAAAATAACTTTAATAACATATCC
>NW_002062023.1:0-1250 GCF_000150275.1 Trichoplax adhaerens
TTTTTTTAAATATTCATCATAATTTAAAGTAAAGTTATAATCACCTAATTCAGGCCTATTTGTTTCTTCAGCAATAGAACCTTTATTAGATGAATTAATTATATCTGCAATATCTACCTGTAAATCTAAGATTATATCAAATATTTCTTTTGCAGCATTTTGAAATGTTGATGTAGCCCTTTGATGATCCTCAAATTTAGCGTAATCAATTACCACCTTATTATTTAGTTCTTTCAATGCTTTAAAATAATTTTTTGCAGCTAAAATATCTGTAAATCTTGCAGAATACTCAAAACTTCCAACTATATGTTTTGAAATTACCTTTGAAGTTTCGCTTTTAATTGATTTTAATGCAGCTTCAATCTGGCTTATACTATTATTTACATTACTAGCAGTAGAAACTTCACAAGCTTTTAGTATTTCAGGATTAACATATTCAGCTTCTAGTACATTAATGCAATGCTGAGCATCTTTTGTAGATTTTTCAAATAACTCATTAACTTTATCAAAATTACCTTTAATACTTTCTATTGATGCCTTAATTGAACTTTCTAGCTTAATGTCATTTTTTCTAGCAGATTGTTCATTTTTAACTTTTTCATCATTAGCTTTAAAAGAATTATGAATTAAAGTGTAATATTGCTTTAAATCTTTCTTTTCTTTTATTTCATGAAAAATATTATCAGTATTAACTGGTGTTGGAATTGCAACAGCATTTGAATTATTATTCTTAATTGAAAATAAATCATTTAAATTTTTCTCAGCATCATCTACCAATACTGGAAATTTTGTTTTTTCAAAAAAAGTTTTGAACTTTGTCGTTGTATTATTTAAATTGTTTAAATTGCTAATCTGTTTATTAAGATTATTTATTACGTTATTTGTCATACGTCCCTCACTATTTAATTAATTTATTTTGATTAAATTACTTTACATAAATCTACATATGTAAAAGTATGTTAACCAACTGAAGGAATTATACACTTATAAGTTGTATTGTCAATACTGCATATTGAGATTTTTTCAAGTTTTATGCAAAACAATGCAAAAATGAATAAATATTAGCTAATACTAACTGCTAAATAGAAATACTAAACATCAAGAACCTCATTTAATTTTAAATTACAACTTATTTTATCTTTTTTAGTAAGGTAAAAATAAAATTATACTAATTACTAACCTGAGCTGCAGATAAGAACTACTCTATAAAGAACTAGAAAGCAAACATACATCAATATTTGCTACAGTTA
>NW_002062022.1:0-1251 GCF_000150275.1 Trichoplax adhaerens
ATATTCACTCCACGTCCTATTAATTCAGCCAGAGTATAAGAAATTATTTTACTAACCACAAACACTACATTACTTACAGTTAAAATAGAGAAATAAATTGCTTTGCTACAACTATAAATGCATCAAAAAGACAATTCTAATTGAAAGCAAGATAGAAGGGTGATTTATCAGGTCGATGAGAGAAAATTGCAGTTACTTTTATTCCCTTCTTCTATCACAATTTCGGTCCTCATAGGCACGAATTCCCCATACAGTTGTTGATCAGCAATAAACCTTCAAGTATCCGTTATGAGACGATGGATTGATGAAATATAAATCTGACCTTGGACAACTTTCTAAATAATAACTGGTACGGTAAAAGGCTTATTTTAGGTTTAATCAAATGAATAAACTAATTATTTGTACGTAACTGTCACACACCACTAGTGACAAAGTAGTCTACACACGCCAATCCTTGCGGAGAACGCCACTTACTAACTTAAAGAGGCGAGATTAGTTATATCACCAACTAATTCAGTTCCAACAACCGAATACTATGGTATAATTATAGCGTCACAGATGATGTAGACGAGATAGTCAGAGATTTACTATCATTTATTACTGAAGGAATCTTGGCACCCAAGATTATAGTCTTCGCAATTAAATATCAATTGAAAACTAGTTGACTATCTAACCGACTAACGAACTAAAAAGGAATCTTCAGGCATCAGCCTTTTATAGTCTCGTCAGAAACTCCTGGTGCATATAATATAAAAGTATCCTTTTAAAGTTATAGGAATTATTATGAATATTGCCACTAAAGACTTCATATAAGATAATTAATTAACAACCTCTATTGTTAAGAACTGATAATTAATTAATAAATTAATAAAGAGATTAACTAGTAAACACGAGGTGACAATTTAACACCTTAATGATATAATTAATTAATTAAATCAATTGTCAACAACACTAACAGTGCATTATCATATTAATCAAAGATTAAACAAGTTATATGAAGAAATGACAATTAATAAAACGTCAATCCACACAAGCAATATTTAATATTACTCAATAATTATAATTAGGACGAGCTTACGCATCGTAACAGTAACATATTCATGAATTAAATAATTCAGGATTTTATAATTCCTGAAATTATTACAATTAATTAAATTAGTCTCTTATACTATGAGGTTTATGATACCTTGAAAGAATACAATTTTTAAAAGGTAATTTATGATTTTAGTCACAGTCAAATAAATACCAAAT
>NW_002062021.1:0-1251 GCF_000150275.1 Trichoplax adhaerens
AAATATCTATTCATCGAAAATTATACTAAGATATTCAAAATGGTTGCATAACGCATTAGTCAATGTATCACCTGAGGGGAGGTGCAAAAAGATTTGTGGAGATATTTTCGGATGATGTCCCAACACCCTACAGTACTACTGTATACTGTACACTGTACAGTACAGTACTGTACACTGTAATCACAGGCCTGTCGACTATCATTCTTCCGTACTTACAGTACAGTGTACAGTAAGGTGACAGCAGTCCAGACCATAAAATCCATCTTATGGTTTCATCCTATCATTTTATTCATGTTTCTCATTTCTGTCATCATTCCAGGATTTCTATCAAAACATAAAACCTCGCCATACTGAAACCGCGATTTGATCCGTTGATTTACAGGAACTGTACACTATTCTGTACCTCTAAAAACGTACAGTACACTATAGTATGAGAGCGTACAGTACGGTCCGGTCCGATCCGGTACGGTACCATAAAATCGCGCAACGAACATGGTTAAGAGTAGTATTAGTCTTACTATAGAAGTCCCTGACTGTATGGTATGATACTGTACCTGTCTGGTACAGACTCATACAAGGTCTCTCGTACAGATTCTGTACTGTACAGTACAGTGTACAGTGTACAGTGTACAGTACAGGTTATGGGGCCCAGCCGGTACCAGTACCAGTACCAGTACAAGGTCAGCTGATACGGGACACCACATACAGTACAAACGGAAGGGCGAAAGTTGACACGTTAAAGGTCAATCAACTAAAATGGCGTCTGGAATCCTCCATTTTATCACTGCCAAATGGCAAGAAATTGCTACCAATTACAGGGATTTAATCATTAAAGATCCTGAAATAGCTTCGAGAATAGAAGCTATCCTGCGTATGGTCTCCTATCTTATCCAAGGTTATACACGTAAGATAGATACGGTGTTGAAAAGATTGCAAACGGGAGCAAAATATCTGCTAATAGTACAGAGTCTACGGGGATATACACTACTAAGCTTGCATGCTAAATACGTTGGGTATCGTCTACACCCGATCACAAGAATGCTATCCACTTGGTTTTTTAATTTTAGACTAGTGTGTAAATAGATGTAGGGTAAAACAATTTCACCCTGTGGATTCCCCATTCTACAAGATAGGCCATAGTGTAATGCGATTTCTATGGACCCTTACGCTACAAAAGAGCAGCTCTCAACGAGCAGCAGTGACCACCAAGTGGATTCCAAGAAAGAGTCCACCTCTCTCGTTATTCTATCC
>NW_002062020.1:0-1252 GCF_000150275.1 Trichoplax adhaerens
TTGTTAGATACTCTTTTGTTACCAGCACAAATTGTGTCTTGTAGGGTACTAGTATCTTACGGGGTTCCATCTGCAAGGCTTCTTTGGCTTCGCCATAATTGGCAAACCAGATATTTAATAAAGTAGCGCACTTTGGGTGATACCAAAGTGTGCCATAACCTTGAGTTATTTTGCCTGAGCCGCTCAAAACCTCTGAGGCGTGGTGCCAATGATTGAACCCAGCCTCACGGGCGATTTGTTGTTGGCATCCCGTAAGGGTTTGGGAAGTCCCTGATATCGCCAATTGTCGTTGTAGTTTCTTAGCTTTAATTTTGAGTTCTGTTATGGACTTTTGCATCACACATCCCCTTGTGAAGAAAAATGCGAACGCCACAAATTTTGTGATGCTAAGCGATACAAACAAAATACCAAAGTTAGCAGGGCTATATCTGTCAGCGGGCAGGGAAGCAGGTTGTTGGTAACTCGAACAAGAATAGGGCCAAAGATTAAATCGGTCATAAATTGATTCCTAAGTATTTTGGTTTCCGCGGTGCCAACTTAGGTTCATCAGAACCGTATGATTAATCCTTACAGACAAGGAAAGTATTCAGAGTGATGTCATCTTTAGCGGATAAGGCGTCTCTGCAGCCAATGCCCGCAAAACTACAGAACAATGGATAATTTGTCAATTGATTGAGACTACAGGTAAGTGAGCTGTGCATACGTATTCATGGCCCTTTACATACGTATGCACCATGTTAACGCCTTGTAAAAAAATGTTTAAAAATCTAACTTGCCGCGTTAGTTCTATTTATATTGCGCTTCGTGCGTATCAGGTGTTGTAAATCCAATCGGAAAATATAATGAAAATACCATCACACAAATTGAAGCTTTTAACTTCAACGTTGATCAGCATGGCTTTATGGTCGTGCTCATCAGACAGCCTGGATCTCCCAGAAGTTTCTCCACCCACAACAGTTCCAGACACTCCGGAGCCATTAACTTGTGATTCGCCCGAAGTCGTTAATGAATCGGGAGATGCCTGTGAGCTACCCGCGCCATCAGTAACAGCGCAAGAAAATGAAGCGGTCATTTATTACAATCGACCCGATGGAGAGTATGACGGCTGGGTTTTACATTTGTGGAACAATGAAAACTGTCCGGATACTGTGGCAGAACCGACAACCTGGCCTGATGGTCCTTCGGTAGCTGGTGTGGACCCTGCCTATGGTGGTTATTTTATTGTGCCATTACTTGATGGTATTCCGATGCA
>NW_002062019.1:0-1253 GCF_000150275.1 Trichoplax adhaerens
AAATTATTGTAATTGCATTAGGCACAGTGACCGATGCAACACTTACTACGCAAATTGGTGTACTAGTAGCACTAAGCTTAGCTATTACCCTTGGCGTTTATGGGCTGGTAGCGGCACTAGTTAAAATGGACGATGTTGGGCTTTACATGCTCCGCAAGTCGTTAACAGGTTCAATGAACACTCTTCAACGATTTATTGGCAGAGCGTTATTAGTTGCCGCCCCCGCACTAATGAAAACCCTTGCGGTTGTAGGCACTGTTGCTATGTTTTTAGTCGGTGGTGGCATCCTCACACACAGCATTGGCTTTTTGCACGTTATTACCGACTGGTTTACCGCACTTATCCCAGACGCATCGCTGGTTATGTCTATACTTGCTGATGGTGTTGTTGGTATTGCTGCTGGTGTGATCATTGCGCTAGTAGTGACAATGGTTTCACAATTTAGAAGTAAAGCGTCCTAGACCTATTCACTCTTTTATACATTGGCGGCGCCGCTCTTCTTTATAGACTAGCGCCCCTATTTCTGACCTTTCTCATGGTCACCAGTGTCGCTGCGCAAGTGTTAAAAAATTTGCGTTAGTCATTTTGACCACCTCTACATTAAATTCGCTAAATTTTAGTATTTCTTTAATCCCCCAATTCTACCTTCATTTTTTATCAAAAGTTAAAATTCATTAAATTCATATGCTTACCTTATTTTTACGAGTTGGCACATCCCTCGCTATAAACTAATTGTTAATTGATAACGACTTATTATCGAAACCTTTAGCAACATGATAGCTGCCACGCAGTATGTTCAAGTGCAGTGTCTAACTTAATTTTTGGAGATTACTATGTTTATCGGTCGCAAAACTTTCACTGCACTAACTTTAGCAACTAGCGTATTGGGCGCATCAGCGTTCGCTGACGACACTCAGAACAACATTGTTTCGCATACAGATTTTATCGTTGAAAGCGCCATGCATGACGTAAAGCAGAACTTGGACCTAGGCGTGACTTATGACGTGTTAACTGCAAGCCATACGTTTGAGCCAGAAGTAGAAGAAGCAAATGCATTGGTTGCTGACATCACTATTACGCCGATTGAGCCTATCAGCTCAGACGATAACGACGCATAAGGAGAATGCACATGTTAACCGCCGCAACCCTATTTATGGTGGTACTCGGACCGGTTATTGCGTTTGTAGTCAGTGCGCTGGTGTTTTCAACAGCGCGCCTATTCCTTCAGAAAGGTCACTGAAAACGCAATAAAA
>NW_002062018.1:0-1254 GCF_000150275.1 Trichoplax adhaerens
TTCTCATACTGAACACTGGTGCTACGCACCAGTTTACGACTGTAGGCTGCCATACTGTCCAATGTCCAGTTGTCCATAGTGCTGCATCATGATCTTTCTCGACCTTGAGAACCGTGGGGACGGACGGACAATGGTGGAAATCGCTCATAGTACAGTATACAGAGCTGGATACATTGTAAAGGTCATTATACTGTAACCCTTGAATAACGGTACTGTTTGTGCACTACCCAGAAAGCTCATTCAAAGCTTCATTCAAGTCATTCCAATGGTGTAAAGTCAGTCAAGATTGTGTAAAATAGATGTCGCATATAAGCTATACGCTATAGTATTAATAATGCGTAGTTTACGACATCTACTTTACACACAAGGGTACTATACCTACACTTGGTCCATGGACTTGAACGGTATGAGCAGTAGGTTTCCTCCTCTTACTGAACGCTGGTGCGTAGCACCAGTTTATGACTGTATGCTACCATACTGTCCAATGTCCAATTGTCCATAGGGTTGCGAAAGACCTTAAGAACTGTTGGACGGACGGACAATGATGAAAATCCTCATAGCATACTGTACTCTAAACTCGTCTACAGGTCTGCATACTGTAACGCTTGAATGACAGTACTGTTTATGCTCAACCCAGAAAGCTCATTTAAAGCTTCATTCAAGTTATTCAATGGTATAAAGTCAGTCAAGATTGTGTAAAATAGATGTCGTATACAAGCTATACGCTATACTATTAATAATGCGTAGTTTACGACATCTACTTTACACAAAAGGGTACTACTGTACACTGTACAGTATACCTACACTTGGTCCATGGACTTGAACGGTATGAACAGTAGGTTTCCTTCTCATACTGAACACTGGTGCGTAGCACCAGTTTACGACTGTATGCTACCATACTGTCCAATGTCCAATTGTCCATAGGGTTGCGAAAGACCTTAAGAACCGTTGGACGGACGGACAATGAAGAAAATCCCCATAGTATACTGTACTCTTACAATACTAGTCTACACTCGTCTACAGGTCTGTATACTGTAAGGCTTGAATGAAGTACTGTTTATGCTCTGACTGTATGCTACCATACTGTCCAATGTCCAATTGTCCATAGGGTTGCGAAAGACCTTAAGAACCGTTGGACGGACGGACAATGATGAAAATCCCCATAGCATACTGTACTCTTACAATACTAGTCTACACTCGTCTACAGGTCTGCATACTGTAACGCTGGAATGACAGCACTGTTTGTGCACTACC
>NW_002062017.1:0-1253 GCF_000150275.1 Trichoplax adhaerens
TTATGGTGTATAAATGATAGAAATTCTGTCAGAAGTGAAGATTGATGTATTTTTTATAGTTAGCTTGTTAGTTTTATAGTGTTTTGTAAGGGAATCATAGGATAAATTGTGTCTGAACTTTGAATGATTTTTGTTTTGTTAATTGGTGCAAAGTAGTTTTCTAAAATGGATCTTGAGAGCGATTGGTTAGCAATTGTTTAGTTTTAAATACTTAGGGCGGCTCTACGAAGCCTATAAATGATAGTACAATTAGAAAATTTGGAGAGAGAGTAGAAGAAGATTTTACTTGAAGAACTTGTTGAATTTAAAAGGCTTTCGGGGTCGAATTGTTGTAAGTTAAAACGTTGTTGTTTTTGAAAGGTTGTTTGGTCGTTGACAGTTTTTAAGTCTATGATTTATTTTAATAATACTTAAAGCTAAGTATTTGTGCAGTTGTTTGCTTTATACTTCTCTCCATTTATGTTTTGTAATAAATTATTGTTCGGTTATTTCCCAAATTTTATTTGGTGTCAAAGTATTAGCTTTTAATCGACCGGAGTGGAACGAAGTAGAATGAAAGTTTGTTAAAGTTTTATAGCTTGATCTTTACACTTTTCATTTCATTACAGATGTATAGGTAAAGTAGCAATTTTCGTTTTTGTAATGCTACTATGCAACTACCCAGATGCCGGTATTATAATTCTAGGATTAAGCTAGAAGGAAATCCTTGAGTAAATTATATTGCGAGGATTCCACCTCCTCTTAGGAAAACTCCATCAACTTCAACTACAGTAGTCAATAACAGGACACAGAAATTTAGAGATTACAACTCTAATTAATTATCAATAGAGTTCTATTATAGCTTAAACAGTCTTCAAGATTATTGCAAGTATAAATTACAAATGCAATAACAATATTATATTTTTATTCGGCAATGGATGATAACTTATCCAGAACGTTTTATCTACTACTTCTTGAAGACCTAATAGAGCCCATAATTGCAGTTTTTCCGCAACAGAAGTTAGCGCTCCTGAAGCCAAACTTTTACCAAATTTATTACATATGAAACATTGATTTAGGATGCTCGATCCAAAAATTAAAGAAGTTACGAGAAATCATGTCACATACATTTAATTGCTAATAATAGCATGAAGAACAATCGTCTTAAGCCATGTTACTAGATTTCTGGCTACTAATTTAATCAAGATTCTTAAATTATAAATTAGTTCAGTGTTATAACGTTCTTAGTAATTACATGTATAATTTATCAAATA
>NW_002062016.1:0-1253 GCF_000150275.1 Trichoplax adhaerens
TCACTGCGGACCATCATTAATCCGATATGGATGCGACTACAGTATTTACGTAGACATTATTCACACCAGCCAAAGTATAATGAATTAATCATATCCTAATATATGATTTACAGTTCTATTTTTACCTATGACCTTATTAGTAACGCAACACCTTATTGTACAGTATATAGTCATCTGTACTCTAGCATAGAGTCTATACCACTACAGTCCCATAGTTATGGCTACCAAACGTCTCCTAGGATAAATATCTACCGTACATTATACTAAACATGGCTAACAGTCTACAATCACAATACTAAGTTACATTACAACGGCAAAGCTCTATTTTGATTATCTATCGTGCTGATGCATTATTAAGCCTGATTGAATGAAATCAGTACGGCAATTCTCCGTATAATATTCTCCGCAACAGATGGAAAGTAGACAAACATAAAAGTCAATTTTAAAAATCCATCAATATCTATCGCTTTGCTACTAAACCGGCAATTCTATTTACTAAGTTACATTACAACGGCAAAGCTCTATTTTGATTATCTATCGTGTTGATACATTATTAAGCCTGATTGAATGAAATCAGTACGGTAATTCTCCGTATAACATTCTCCGCAACAGATGGAAAGTAGACAAACATAAAAGTCAATTCTAAAAATCCATCAATATCTATCGCTTTGCTAGTAAACTGGCAATTCTAATTAGAACATTCGTGATCGGATTTTATCACTGTGACGGAGCTCGCTCCG
The DNA here is from genome assembly GCF_000150275.1 of Trichoplax adhaerens. Classification (NCBI taxonomy): domain Eukaryota; kingdom Metazoa; phylum Placozoa; class Uniplacotomia; order Trichoplacea; family Trichoplacidae; genus Trichoplax; species Trichoplax adhaerens. The sequence goes on from NW_002062016.1 coordinate 741, forward strand.
AAATGAATAATATTTTGATCTAAAATGTGTAACAATATTATTATGGAGGTTGCCGATCTCGGCAACAACCTAGTTGTTAATTGAGTTTTGTTATTAATTATCCTAGTAATATACAGCGTGGATATGGTATTAGCAATTAAAATGTCAAGCTGTAAAGATTATTATGTTAGTTAATAAGGTGCTAATTAATAATATTAATTTGTGACAAGTGATAAGTAACACTCGAACTAGTTGAATCTATAGTAAGCCTGTATGGATCTGTATTGCACATTCTATAATTTAATGTGAAAGATTAGTACCGATCTTATTTGTGTGATATATGAAACTGTATATAAGCTTGATCATTACTTTTTAGTCTGAGTTCCACTGAGGCTAACGTAGGGTACGCTGGTACAAGCGTAAGCAAGCTAGTAATAAAGATCTTTATTAACCTAAAACCTATCGTTTGACTTGATTACTATAGTATAGGAATAAGTTAGTTTTCCCTTACTGAGGATCTCCGGAGTTAGTCGG
>NW_002062015.1:0-1254 GCF_000150275.1 Trichoplax adhaerens
TAACTGGAGTACTAATATTATTGGCGACAGTATAGTGACTGTAAATAAGAAAGGGTATTTAAGTTCTCCTGAGACTAGTGTAAAGGGGAAGGCCTTAGTATAGCTAGAAGTTAATAAAGTTATTAACCTAGATCTATCGTTTGACTCAGTCTCTTTACTATTGGAATAAGTTAGTTTTCCTTATAGAGGATTGCCTGAAGTTAGTCGGTGATCGGATAGAGTAGATAGAATAGACTAGGCCCGATCACGAAAGCTGTTTTGTGACAATACTATAATATGATGTCGTACTATTAAGATTTATATTAATGCCTAATGCTAACCACACCTATTACGGCATTGTTTCTCACTACTGTCTTACTTAGTACTAAGAATACTTTCAAGGTATACGCTAAAACAATGTAATAATATTGCTAATTCTGTCACTAGATTGCATTTGCAGGAACTGATTAGTGTCAAATGTAGTCTAGATCAACGAAAAACCCTTATTAATAGAACCAAATATTTAGATCCTATGAAATGCAATCACTTGTCACTTAGTAGGTATTTACAAACTAGTAAAGGTCAATCCATTTTCATTTAGAAGTAAACACTGCACCATCATTGGTTCATATTGTAATATCAAATCAAGTGCGCATAATTAAGTAATATTTAGAATATACAAATATCTATGAGCTACTATAATTCAATCCAGTTTCATTTATGTCGTCATGAGTCTACCATGTAACATCGAATCAAGTATGCATAATACATTAATATTTAGCATATTAACGTTTACTTGCGCTTGTTATGGAAATGTAATAGTAGTGTAAAAAGTACAAATACATCCCTTAGCTAAAAATTATATATTGGTGGATTAGCACGTGACATTTGGACATAAATTAGCAATTGGCTAATGTTCGATTGTTCGTTATCCAGAAACGGCGCCACTAATCAAAACTTACTCCGGAAACTTGATATTTCCTATTATTTCTTTTCGTCTGGTCGTTCAATCAATATTTTGCTGGATAATTTCAACTTTACTACTAGAAGGCTATTCGTTAATTACTTTAAATTACATCAAATAACAAGGATCATCTTGATGTATTTTGTGAGATATTCAGTGAAACTTTGCCACTGGTTTAAATAACCCTTGAAAAGGTTTGACTTGATTAAAAAAGCAGTANAAATCATAGAATGGTTAAACTATTGAGATTGTCGATATAATGGATGTCATCCCTAAAGAACTGCGAAAGCTGTACCAAAAGGGTCATGAGA
>NW_002062014.1:0-1254 GCF_000150275.1 Trichoplax adhaerens
AAGATCGATCGATCAGTCGATAGATTAATTATAAGCAATATTACATAAAATCTGGTAGGCAACAATTATTCATATTTGCTATTGTAAGAAATCTCATGATGATACAATTCGCCATGTTAAAGAATCTTCAGGTACGCATATCAATTTTACAATATGAGCGAGCACTGACATTTACTGAAGGCAAATTGCGATGCTGTCAGTGATAAATTATAATAACTAAAATCGCAGTTAAATACGCAAATGTAGTACTGATACTGTCCTTATATTCTAGATTTCTTAATTTCAAATTACGATATCTTTACTTTTACATCATTCCAGGAGTAAATCGTAACGTTTTACTGTGGTATATCACTGTTTTAACTTGTTTCACTTTGAAAAGTTACAGTTCTCTATTCCACAACACCTATAATTAAAATAACATTGAAATAAAAATAATTGTATCAATCAATCTATTAAGCGTTTATGCTACTTGCAATGCCACATGTTTGTCCAAATAGCGCTATTACTGAAGCTTATAATTCAAATTCCCATTAAGAAAAATATCAAAAATACAACATGCTTAAAATTGTTCTAGTGCCATGAGATATATACCGAAATTTCAAATGTTAGAAAAATAAGGGCTTTATTCAATCTTATACAAAGATTAAGTACACACAGCTCTACTCTAGCCGAATACTACTACTAAAGACTTCTACAGCGAACTAACAGAATAATCTAAAGTTACATGCTTTTATACTTTTCGTAGTATTCACAGCTACAATCCTCATGGCAACCTTTTACCTTATTTACACATAGTAAATTATTCTTAGTAACACAATTCTACTGCGGACCATCATTAATCCGATATGGATACGACTACAGTATTTACGTAGACATTATTTACACCAGCCAAAGTGCAATGAATTAACCGTATCCTAATATATGATTTACAGTTCTATTTTTACCTATAACCTTATTAGTAACTCAACACCTGAGTGTATATAGCCATCTATACTCTAGCATAGAGTCTATACCACTACGGTCTATAGTTATGGCTGCCAAATATCTCTTAGGATAAATATCTACCGTACATTATACTAAACATGGCTAACAGTCTACAATCACAATACTAAGTTGAGTTACAATCACATTTCAGCTACTTTTCGTGCTGTAATTTCAAGGCCAGCTTACGCCCGTACAATTAACAGTACTGTACTTTTGTACAGCATACAGTACACGGATAACGGTAAAAAGTTACTGAACCTCTGACAGGTC
>NW_002062013.1:0-1254 GCF_000150275.1 Trichoplax adhaerens
ACTAAGTTGATTCTCTTAGCATTAACTACGAGAGTAAGTACTAGCTCTAATTATAAACGAAAAATTAAGTGCTTACTAACTGCTTTCAACGGATTAGTTCCATTCACGTCTAAGCTAAAATTAGAAGTTGTTAATAAAATTGTACATTCTAATTTTACTACCAAATTATATCGAATTTTCTTTTAAGTAGAGCATTTATTTAAAATCATAACTGATGAATAGATTGATATTGACCTGAAAGACAATTGTGCATTTTAACCTTAATTGTGGAATATGCTACCATCCATTACACAGTGTGATTAATTGAATTATAAATCAAATTTAAGATTGCTTCCAAATTTAATAGAAAAGAATTTACGGCTACAGTACATCTTATCACAATTACAAATTGACTTTATTTTCAGCTAATATATAAGTAAACTAATATTAAATCATAGCTAAAATGATAAGCTTACTACAGTATAATCAGTCATATATGGCATTTTTTTCAGATTTCAACAATACTTTAATCAATAGTTTTACTGTTACATGCAATAGTTTTATAAATAACTAAGAAAGATAGCTAACACCAAATATAAGTTACTAGATTGCGTAAAGTTCCATTAAAGGCACGAAGATTTCATGAGTAACACATTTACTGGCATTATAAAATAGATAAATTTGGGTTGACTGTTATTGATTTAGGCTTATAACTTATAAGGTTAATAGTATGGTCATTAGATGATTAATTAATAAGAGAATTTTTGACTTTAATTTATTATGAGGCAAGAGTATTGCCTTTCTAGCAAAATATTTCCTTTCCATGACGATCTTTCCCTAATAGAGTAAATACAAAGTGATTATACATAAATAGTGCCAATACGACTACGATGATACTGTGAATCGAGTACTTGTCAATGTCAAAATTTGACAACAGCAAATACCATAGCACTATCACTTAAACTATTATCACATGAAAATCATATAAATAGGTGAAGCATTCTTTTAATCTTTAAATCAATCAGTCCGATTCTACTTCTGCATAGTTTTCAATTTTGATAGACATTTATGCATTTAGAAATTCAATTTACCTCCAGTGTTAGCGGTTGCATTTGCGTAATGATTTGAAGCAGTTAATATGATAAATTCGATTATGGTGTCCGGTTGTATAGAGTTTTGCGGAATGGCTGAGAGGTATGGATTCTTTACACTTAAAACACCACGTCGTACTATTGGTAACAGTGATGGATGATAAAGAATCACTATCGCTATCCT
>NW_002062012.1:0-1256 GCF_000150275.1 Trichoplax adhaerens
AAAGCAGGTAGATGTAGTATATAAGAAAAGGGAAGAAATAAGTAAAGTGTTAGAATTACTGGAAATGAGAATGCAAAGTTTTACAGTATTAATAGGAGAGTCAAAAGATAATATAAAAAAAATATAGATTATACTATTAATATGGGGAGGCTAAGAATATTTATAGATCAAGCAGGATTTATAGGAAAGGAAAAAGAAATAAAAAAAGCATGAAGAAGTTGATATTTTAAATAGTGATTATGTTAAATATAATAAGTAATGTAGCTAGGATAGTAAAAATAATAAGAATAGTAAAAACAATAATAAATAAGAAAAAGGAGCACAAAATGAAAGTAACAGGAACAGTCAAGTGGTTTAACCCTGAAAAAGGTTATGGTTTTGTTAAACAAGAAAATGGTAAAGATGTATTTGTACATATATCTGCAGTAAAAGAAGCAGGACTAGATACCTTAGATGAAAAGCAAAAGATAGAATTTGAGATAGAAACAAATCAAGGAAGAACATCGGTAGCTAATATAAAAACATTATAAGGCTATGTATTCATAATAAACTAAATTATAATATGGCTAAATTTATTAAAGATTATTTATTATTTACTCTAAAATCAATAACGATTATTTTGTTATTTTTTGGCATAAGTTTTATTTTTGCGATCATAGGAAATAAGGAAAATAAAAATAAAGACATGGGTTCACTAACGGTAAAGAATCTTACAAATCATTATTATGATGTTAAAGCTGGAATGATTAATAATATTTATCCTAAGGCTGAAGCAGAAAAATTAATACATAACCTTAATAAAAAAGAAGAAAATAAAAGTAGTAAAACTTATCTACTAAAGTTTAATGGAGATATTCAAGCTAAAGAAGTTGATTCATTAAAAAAAGAAATTACTGCTATTTTATCAGTAGCTAATAATGGAGATAATGTAGTTTTAATGTTAGAATCACCAGGTGGCACAGTTAATGGATATGGATTAGCAACATCTGAACTTGAGAGATTAACTGCAAGAGGTCTACATTTAACAGTGTTAGTAGATAGGGTTGCAGCAAGTGGTGGATATATGATGGCTGTTGTAGCTGATAGAATTATTGCTGCACCTTTTGCAATAGTAGGTTCTATTGGAGTATTAACTGAAATTCCAAATTTTAATGAATTAATGGAGAAAAATGGGATCAAATATGAACAAATAACTTCTGGTAAGTATAAAAGAGCAATGAGTGTGCTCGGTAAAAATACTGAAGAAGGACGAAAAA
>NW_002062011.1:0-1254 GCF_000150275.1 Trichoplax adhaerens
ATACTTTATGGTCAGGAAAAATAGAATTTGTGTAATTCAGTAATCAAAATCGCGCATAAGTATTCCAACTGCTTTGTAATATTTCTTTGACAGTGAATGGAAAGCATAAAAAGGAGTCAAAATTTGTTTCATTTTCTTGCTAATGGCGATGGCTACAACAAAAGTACCGTAATAAAGATCTCACTTTAATCTATGAATTAAAATAATTTTACAACGGTTATGGAAAGTTTTCAATATTTATTACCGCATTTTAAATAAAATTCCAACTAACCTAAATGAAATTATCATATTGATTTCCGAATTATCGTATGACCGAATATATTAATGTAGAAACTTTAAGACAGATGGTAAATATTAAAGTTAAGACAGGGTAGACGTATTCGATATACTGAGTTCACATTTTTGAATGCGGTAATTTAATGTCGCTTAACTTGCAATAATATCCCAAAGGGTGGTACTGTAGATACACGATGAGAAGATATAAACAGTAGAAAATAAATAGTATAACCAATGTTTGGTAGAGTATTTATGCTCTGAGAACCGCAATATTTAAGTATTACGATTATAAAAATCTAAAACGTAAAGTGTCTAATAGGCTATACAAAATACTTCATCAAGGTATCAAGGCATAAGAATCATAAAATTCTATATTGCATTGCTAGTAAAAATATTTCTATATAGACGGACACAATTTGTATCATATTATTCAATTATTATCTATATCTTCAAAATTGTCAAAAATTTCAATATGGTTTCTGGGATAAAAGAAATACAGTGCAATTGGCTAGGCTATAATAGTGTTTAACATGTTATTCTATTTCCTTCTGTAATGCGATATACAGCGCGATTAGACCAATAGTTTGCTCTATCAATCGTAATGAAAACTCTCATGGATGACTAATACGCACTGATTGGTATTAAATCAATCCCTTATCCTTTAGCGTAGAACTCTAAATTAAGAAGTATTCATTTTAAATATAGACGAGAAATTACAATTACTGACAGCCTCAAGCAAGTGAAATAGGTTGCTAGGGGAGACCCGATTACAGCGTAATTTAAATACAAAATAATCCGGGCAAAATTTTTCCTAAGTTCATTTTGATACAAATAAGTACATGAAATATATTGGAACTATTTAGTATTAAATCAAAACTCGAGATTTATGATAAAAAAGCGAGTCATCTTCAAAAAATTGAAATTCTTCAATATCCTTTATAAAAATAGTCCTTCTTTACTTCACTAATGAATCAAGAC
>NW_002062010.1:0-1256 GCF_000150275.1 Trichoplax adhaerens
CATAACAGACGTAGGGAAAACGTATAAGAATAAACCAATAATAACAGCATCGATAGCTTTAATGGAATTCATACCTACAAAATCATACATTAAAGGTACCTCTCGAAAGAATCTCTAGGCACGGCGTGTCGAAACGGCAGCAGCAACCATATTGTGATTGTTGCAGATGTTATTGTTGTTATTCAAATAATAATTCTCGATATCAATGGAAACTTCTTTTTACAGTATGGATAAAATGGCGATAGGGCTCTGATAATGACAAAATAGAGATCGATATCAGTTAGTGCTAGGATTATCACAGAAATTTAAATTGATAAAAATTTAGTTCATATAGCAAGTATACAGTATATTGTACCGGCGTGATAGTTTAAAGCTATGAAGATCACAAAATAATATCCTGTCATTTGATTTACTTGAAGATACAAAATGAGATATAGCCGATGTAATAATATCTTCTTTAAGTAGCGTAAAGTATTTTAAGGTAGACGATGATAGAAGGTATAAAGGATTTTATTGAGATACAAGTTACAGGCTAACAATGATATGGTTGTTATAGATAAGGTATTTGAGATAGCAGGAATGTAGGAACTGACTAACGAGTTAGCGTACAAGGGTATTTATAGGTTTTAGATGGGATTGAGATAATGTCTTTATATGTATAGCATGTCGTCTATATGTAGTCATGATGTCGTACATTATGAATGTAATACAATACAGTACTTAAACGGTATATGATAAGTATTCGTATATTAGGATATTACTATACTAGGCATCTTCTATATAAGATCATAATGTTACAGCCGATAACAGATATCAAATGATGAGCTCTTTAACAGAACTCTAACAGAAATCTCGACCGGTAAAAAATAATTTTATCAACCAAATTTTATCATTAATCCGAAAGAAAGTGTTTATAGGGAAAATTCTTGTCGCAATTTACAGTAGCAAACAATACAGTACATAATGTCGGTTAAACGGATATTTACTGTATATTCGTATTATTTGAGGCAATCATTATTCTTAAACTATAGCAGATTATTAATAGATAATTAATAAGCGATAAATTCTTTATCTAGTGTACAGAAATACGATATAAAGTTAAGAGTAAACTAAGCCTAAGATTTTTCAATTCAGTATTCGAATAACACGGTAGTTTTCAGTTGGGTTTTCTTTAGGGCTAGCTTAGCACATAATAAAAATTTATGTTTTTCTTACTTTAAACTGATAAATAAATCAATCTTTGCTAAAATATATGC
>NW_002062009.1:0-1259 GCF_000150275.1 Trichoplax adhaerens
TCCTACTGATCGTGTGATACGCTTTGAAAACCGATGACACGTTATTGACCAGCTCGAGTACAGTGTAAAAGGAGATTGTACTGTAAAAATGTAGAGTACGTTGGATTGATAAAAAGCAGAATACCGTCTTGACACCTACAGTACAGTATACAGTAACATAGATCCTGGAGTCGTACTGTACTGTACACAGCACAGTATGCTGTGGAAATCATACAGTACTGTACACTGTACAGCATAGTACTCTACTAATCTGTACTGTAGCCCGAATTTCGACTACGGTGACAATAGTTTTGCTTAAGCTGTTGCTCAATATTCACGGGCGTACATGATATTCTATTGTCTAGTGTCTACTCAACGACTCATAAACTGGTAGATTAAGTACTATAGCGTACAGTACATTGTCTTTGTTGATGGCCCGATGAATGCGAGTCATGGCTGAAATCCACTGCGGATGGCTTTCAAAATCATATCGTGCCTACAGTACGGAATCATGATCGCATTCTGTGAAACTGTGTGTAAAATAAATGTCGTAAAAAGCTGATATACTATACTGTAATTTACGACATATGTTTTCCACGAGCCTATACCGTACTATACTGTACAGTGTACAGTACTGTGATTTTGTGCATCGGTTTGCACTCTGGAGTCTCCATACTAGACAGACTGATAGATGGACCCTAAAATCGTTAGCTTACAGTAGACCTACTGAAACAACTGTACAGCTACCTAGTAATGATAGCAATGACAGCTAAGGCTTTCAAAATCATGTCGTGCCTATAGTAAGGGAATCATGATCGCATTGTGTAAAACTGTGTGTAAAATTAATGTCGTAGAAAGCTGGTACACTATAGTGTAATTGACGCCTTAATTTACGACATCTGTTTTCCACGGGCCTATACCGTACTATACTGTACAGTGTACAGTACTGTGATTTTGTGCATCGGTTTGCACTCTGGAGTCTCCATACTAGACAGACTGATAGATGGACCCTAAAATCGTTAGCTTACAGTAGACCTACTGAAACAACTGTACAGCTACCTAGTAATGATAGCAATGGCAGCTAAGGCTTTCAAAACCATGTCTTGCCTATAGTAAGGGAATCATGATCGCATTGTGTAAAACTGTGTGTAAAATTAATGTCGTAGAAAGCTGATACATTATAGTGTAATTGACACCTTAATTTGCGACATCTGTTTTCCACGGATCGATACGGTACTGTACTATACTGCGATTTCGTGACTGTGTCAAGTCTGCTACTG
>NW_002062008.1:0-1259 GCF_000150275.1 Trichoplax adhaerens
TTAAAAATGGATCTATAACTTGTATTAATATCGACTATACCAGCATATGTTTGATTGATGGGTTCAATTAAATTTTGTCTTGTTTGTAAGTAATTAATCTTGCTGAATAATTTCTTGATGAGTGATATAGGGTAATGTTTCTCTAAGGGATCTTTACACAAAAGTTTTTGTGAAATTGCATACAATTCCTTTATTGAAAAATTCTTGCAACCGTTGATTAATCTTCCTAGTATAATTCCTTTAAAAGTCGAATGAAAATGTCCAGACTTGTAATGTGATACATTATTAATAGTATTATTTTTGGTGAACGTATTAGTAATAATCTTATTACTAACAAATGAAATATTAAGATCAAGGAAATTAGCAGAGTTACAAGGAATATCATTCAAAGCTACAATACTGAGTTCAAATTGTTTGCGTAAATCAGTATATTGCTTAAAAATATGGGCAATCATTTTCTTTTTATTTCCAATAAATATAACGTCACCTAAGTATCTATTAAATAACGTATTGTTAGAAATGCATAATTTTAAGAAGTTAGAGTAATATGCAATGATTCCTAGATATAGTTACAGAATACAGGTGATATCGATGAACCTATCGGAATACATTTGTGTTATGTTCTTCAATAATAAGTTCACTCCGTGAGTAAGATTGATAACCGCATTTTATTATTAGTTGATCGGTATTTATAGCTACACGTGGTTACACCTCGATACGATTACAGTTTATACTTCGCACTACAATTAGTAACTTATCAGTCCGCCTTTTACTATGTTATCACCTACTGTATTACAAATACTACCATACAATCATCATATACGTACATCTATAGTGTTTCCTTTATTTATACCTTTATGGTTAAGATATCGTGTTTAATCTATTACGAACTATATATACAACAATCCTCCCCCACGAGATCTGAAGGAACTTCAAGGTGAATAACGTGTAGGAGGTCGTCCTCGAGTTGAACGACGTAAAGGTTGAGATGGTGGTATATCACTAGGAGAAACGTATAAACTATCAGAAGAGTCTTCTGTAGAAGAAGAACGATGATTGCTCTCTGTCTCTGAGGTATCTGTACTACTGGAACTATGAGAACGACTACTGTCGGATAAAGAGATATCAATGCGAGCGTCGGAATCGTCAGTACTAGGGTTATAATCATCTGTAACAGTTACATTATCGTTCCTACAATTATAATCATGATGATTGAGACTAGTTAAGGTGGGTCTGGTTAATACTGATTGCTCATCAGA
>NW_002062007.1:0-1261 GCF_000150275.1 Trichoplax adhaerens
ACAGAATCAACAGGGTGCAAAACAACGCTCGTGACGTAACTTGTCAATGCATTGAAATTTATGCTAACAAAACTGTTGAAAAGAATATTACACAAAGAAAATACAACTAACATGGCAACGGATTATTGTTGGTTATTGATGAAAGATGAATGTTATTACTACTAAGCATGGTTATAATTTATATTCCATTGCATTCCTAACATGAAGATAGAACAAAACACTTCTTTGCTTTTGGAATAGAATTCAAATGCTGAATGATTAGTATCACTTTATTTGCCTCAGTTAAACTACCGGTACTATTAACATTGATTGTTGATCATGTAGATTGGGTATGCGATCAAAACAACATTATTGTAGATATAGTAATCGACTAGGATGCTGGAATAAATTATCTAGCAGCAGTGTCCGAAGTCATAAGTAGTCTATCGTTATGGATATTATAAACGGTTCTCAAGTTAACCAGCTAAGTGATTATTGAATTCGCGTATGAATTAGCAGTACCATAGGCAAAAAATCAATATGCAAATGATGAATAATTCAGTACCAGTATCTAGTATTGCAGTTATTGCGGAATAGACTTCAAATAGAACAGAAATGGAGTAAATTATCACTATTGCTGCTTCCAGAATGGGTCATAACTATTCATGCTGCTGTTTCTCGAGACAACACCACGAGTGTAGCGATAGCTTGTTTTAATTAATTATTTAAGATATTTAGAAATCTTTGTGTTTTAGAGATCACCCACAGGAGTGATTCCGATAAATGCGTAAATAGTTACAGTATCTAGCACAGAAGAGTATAAAATGACCATGGTGGGCATACCGTTCTTTACACGAGAATTATTGGCAATAACTAGCAAGATTTGTAGATGTGAATCACATAATTTGTTCAATTTGGTAATTCTACAAAATTAAAGACATAACAGGCACTAAAATCACTATAGCATATACAGGTCTTACACTTATCAAAAGTATGCTGGTAATGAATGATTACATCACAATGCTAATCTTACTCAATATTGACCCGATGCTATCAAATAGATGTAAGCTAAATGACATATAAGATCAATAGTGGCATAGATTATGAGTCAGTTAATACGTAACATTAAGTTACTTTTAACGTAATTTATTTCTTAAATTACGGCTAAAGTACCGTTTGCTGCGACATTAACGTCTTTTTTTAATTTATTTTGTATGATCAATCTGTTAATTTAATGGAATAAGGAGTGCTAATTAGGAATTCATGCTAAAATTAGATTTAT
>NW_002062006.1:0-1262 GCF_000150275.1 Trichoplax adhaerens
ATCTTCTTTAAATTTCTCGTACTTCGGCTACCTCTTCACTATCATGACCTAACGAATCGATTCAAATTTTAAAACATTTCTGATGTTAATTCGCAACGAAATCGAATTGATTCTTAGCACAATATGTTTGACCAATAGTGTAGTAACTCGTAGGTACAGTTTAATTTTTCTCTCCTAGTAATTCTAACTGAATCTGTAAGCAATTTTCATACTTTGCTAAGTCATTTTCATATTTATGCATTAATAAATAGGATACTGTCACAACCCTCACTTGTGGCAAAGGAAAGTAAAGAACTCTAGTGTAGTTACTTAAAACTTGGGCTATTTCTCCCAGTACTTTCAGTTTCTATGAGAGAAGTATTTGAGAACTCGATTTCTCGGCTGATCTCCACAGACAACTGACTAATTATTACACTATTCTTCACGATATGAGTCTTGCCGTTTCTTGAGCAATTACTTACTTTATTCTACAAACACACGCGCTTAAATAGGTTTCTACAGTGAATTCCAATATTAACGAGTGACAATTCATGCTTTACAAGTTACATTAATTAGTATAATACCATTACTAAATATACATGTCGATATTCTCAGACTTAGATAGCTACAAGCTATCAGGTGTTAAGACGCTTAACCTTCGTCCATATACAGCTCAATTTTTAGAGATTAACACACCTTATAAACCTACAGTAAATTAACTGCTAACAACTTCTATTTTTATCTCACTTCTACCATCCTATTATCAGCTACAAGCGCATTAAAACATAGCACATAACCTTATCTTATCTATTCATAAGCATTCATTAATTTACAGTTACTTAATTAGTAACGGCGTACCGTGACAGATACCTATATGGAATTGTACGTCTGTGCAATAGTTAAATCATTTTTTCAATAAGCTTGGCTAAATATTTAAATATCTTTGCCAAAATTTTAAAGCAGCTCTAAACTTATTTAGACTATCATAGATATTTCTCCATAAAATAGTAGCATTTTTAGCAATCTCTACATTTTGCCTTTCAGCCAGCTCTAATTTAATCACTAGTACCTTCTGAAAATGAAATAGAGCTTCGCGGTACTTCTCTTTGTAATAATAAACCTGACCAATTTGAACATAAGAAAAGTTATATATAAAAATTTCTTACCTTTAGTGTTGACGTAGATTTTTAACATTCTTTGATGTATGTCTAATGTTGCTTGAAAGTTTCCCTGTTCTTTGTAGATAGTAGCCATAAGCTTAAAAGTATTCATTATATCGATAT
>NW_002062005.1:0-1264 GCF_000150275.1 Trichoplax adhaerens
ATAACTAGAAATTCTATTTCAAATAAATGGAATTAGATAAGTAAATATTTTTAAAAAGACTAGAAATTTTATAAAATTATAAGGCATTTTGTGGAATGGTTGGCCTATTTATGATATCACTAGACATTTTACAAAATTTCCAGGCATTTTGTAATTGCCCAATGATTTTACAAAATGCCTCGTAATTTTGCATAATGCCTAGTGATTTTGTAAAATGCATAGTGATTTTAAAAAATACCTAAGATTTTACAAAATGCCTAGTGTTTTTGTAAAATGCCGCATTTTTAAATAAACGCGGTACCATTACTGTGGCGGGATCAATTGCTACTTACCGCCTGCTATTAGAAGATTATATAAATATATTGGTTACACTACTTTTCAGAGAGTAATTGTTGCGTTTAGCTCTTGATAAGGAGACCTGGGTCTTTATATTTGCATTAATACTTAGGCTACAGTAGCCAAATGTGCCCCTAACGGGCTATGCGTAGACAAGATTTAGGCTACTAAAACAGTTTACTAAAGGAAGGTAGTCGTGACATCGAAGACTGCTCCAACTGCACGGGTATCGTACAAGGCAATACGTCTGCTAACTTGCCGGTGAGAACACCGCGATTTCTATACCCTAAGTTGACTGAGCTTGATGAATAAGTTATATAAATAATCCTAAAAATATAAAGGTTTGTACAGCCGACTGTCGATATGATTAAGTATGTTAAGTATGGCAGACTGTGTAAACAACGCTAATAAGTTACAAGCTAATTAAGAGCCGATTAATTAGCTATCAAAGGCTGAGCAAAATGTGAATAATATATGTCATTTCTGTAAATACATTATTCTGCACATAATTTACAACGAGCATGATCAGACTACTAATAAAGTTACAATGAACGAGTAACGAATAAATAAAAGGATTAGTAACAAATAATAAAAATCTAAATGACTAACTTTAAAGCTACGATTCCGTTACAGAGTCCGCACTTCGTCGCAGAAATGTACAAGGAAAAGATTTGTATGATGTCGTCAAGAGAAATTGTGGATTCTGTAGAACAGCCTCCAATCTAGCGATTGCTAATACGACCAAGAGTAAGGCGTATACGTTTGATTCTAGAAAGCCGAAAGAAACCTTTGAAATGTTCCAGATATCGCATTGTTGAATCGAACGAGCGAAGCTGCCGGCAATCTGATATACTGTAAGTAACATGTTTATTAGCTTAATATTAGTTAAATCTGTATTGACTAATATAATTTATTGCCGTGTAGAAGC
>NW_002062004.1:0-1264 GCF_000150275.1 Trichoplax adhaerens
CCAGAAGATATACATGTTGGCGTTGGGAATTGAATGGTCTTCCATCACCATGATGGTCATACCGTTTTTGAGGGTGAATTTAGTGATATCGTCGGGCGACATTTCTGCCTGTAATGGGAGTGTGAGGCCCATTAACAGCATCAGCCCGATTCGGGTACAAAATCGTCTAAGCATGGCTTACCTTTGCCTTATTGTTGTCAGAAAGCAAAACCTTAGCCTGGATTGCGCCTTATGGGAATTGTTAGCCTTTGTAAATTGTGTTTAAAAGTGTTAATTGCATTCTGCGGTAGGAATATCTGTTTATTAGGTCGCTGAGTGCCACGACCAGACCGCCAGTAACTCTGATTGATTGACTCCTATTGCCGATTTGCACGCTTTTGATATGTGAAGTCTGATTTGCTGAGTAAGTTCATCAATGGCGCTTTAAAAAGGGGGGGCTATACCAGCTTTATTTCTAACTTTTTTCCTAAAGCTGTCGCAAATTTTTCCAAAGTTGATAGCTTCACGTCTTCAGAATGATTTTCTATTCGTGAAATTGCACTTTTTTGAGTGTGTAGTTTTTCTGCAAGATCCAACTGTGTTAGGCCTGCACTTTTGCGCGCTTCTCTAAGCAACACTCCAAATTTAAACGCCTGATATCCTTCATCATAGTTTTCAGCAAATTCGGAATCGTTGCTTTTTCGCTCAACTACATATTTTTGAATATCACTCATTACGATTTCCTCCGCAAATAATCTCTCTTACGACTTTTTGAGCTTGTCTACCGTTTAAAGAGTCCAGGAACTCCTCAACAGGGCATTTTGCATCATCGGTACGATAGAAGTTAATATTTCTCATTAGAAGAACATTTGAGTGAGGTTAACGTGTAAGTGAACTTAGTCAATTTGCAGAAGAGCTCAATGGTCAGTTAACGCCCCTAAGCCTCCTGGTTTAAAATTTTTGTTAAAGGACGTATCTTCAAGGCTGATTTGTGCCTTCCTGGTTTTTGGCATGTTCACTCTTCCTGAGTTTACTGAATGAAGCTTCTATTTTGCACAAATTAGAGAGTATAGAAACTGTACTGAAGTACAGTTATGATGGCTGTCCATGTTATTCACTACAAAGCGCAGGCATCCCACTGACTTGTTTCTGTAATGTGCCAGAAGCTGCCACTCCGCTAAACTAAGCTTCGACTATAATCTTGCGTAATCTTCAACTACCATAAGTACAGGAAGGTAATGCCGACCTCAACACTTATAGAACACTAAGAAGTTCATGATGCTGG
>NW_002062003.1:0-1264 GCF_000150275.1 Trichoplax adhaerens
TTACTGTATTTTACGTTGTCGTGCAAGTACAGCACGTAATGATATGATTGTCGATACCGTAATATGATAGTATGCGCTATATGTTTCCGTACGTTCGAAATAGACAGTATAGTAGTATAAAAAAGGATGTGATTACTAGAAGTAGAGGAGAGTTCTTGTCGATACTGTAATAGGATAGTATGCGTTATATGTTCTGTATGTGCGAAATAGACAGCTGTATCAAAAAGGATATGATTACTAGAAATAGAGGAGAGTTCTTTGGTAGTCTAATCAAAGTTATGCTGGTTAATCTTGGTCTTGCTCCAGCAGTTGAAGAGCTTCGTTCCTAGTCAGCCCTTATTAACGAGAATCCAGCAGTCCTGTTGCAGTCTGAGTCGATTTTACTTCATTGAATCCACTAGTCCGTAGAACGTTCTATATTTTGACTATTTCGTGACATCCGTCGTTGCCATGGAGATTGATTGTTCCGGTGCCTACCGTATTTGGCTATTGAGGGTGCGGGTGCTTCTGATTGTCTAGCAATGTACCCGTATGGCGGTGCATTGCTGCACTTCAAGTACTGTACACTGTACAGTGTACAGTACTCTACCAAAATGTACTGTACTGTACTGTACTGGATTATGTACTGTAGACTCAGAGTGTAGAGGTCCGGTAAATTCAGTATACTGTACTGTATCCTGTATTACATGTACTGTAGAGTACTGTACAGTTTACACTTGATCATGGTTCTAGTTCTGACAGTAACCATTGCTGGCTGCTGAGTATCGCTAAGCACATCCGTACAATATACTGGATAATATTACACTCCAACTAGACTCCAGAACTGTTTACTTTGCTCAAATCTTGGTGTTTACTTGCTTCTATAGTAATCATTGTTTGATTTTTGATTGTCCTGAAATGCCAAGAATTTTTCATACTAAAATGTATTTTTCGCAATTTTGTATAGCCTGCCATGACAGGACTCCATGACAGCCCCTTCACCCTTTATGACCTGAGTTATAGGTCACTACGCGCTGAATCGTCATCGATACAGGTACGTACTGTATGATGTCGCGCAGTACGATGACCTCCTAATGACTCCATAGCGGTCGATCGACCTGTTTTGCTGATGCACCAGTGAAAACTTTCTGCAAAGGAAATTCTCTTTTAGTGATTAATATTCGTCAGTGAAAATCAGTGTACCCCATCCATTTTTGTACTTTTTACGATATTCTAAGTATACAACCGAGGATGGTTCAGTGAAAAAATGTGGATAGTAACGTTA
>NW_002062002.1:0-1266 GCF_000150275.1 Trichoplax adhaerens
GAAGATATTGTAAAAAAATCTTATATCTCTAAGGATACTAAGATTTTTAATAATGCAGCACAAGTTTGGAATCATGAATTTTATTGGGATTCAATTAGAAAAAAAACAATAATTGATGACCTTAATGTCAATGAATTAGATCAAAGCAAACAATCAGAAAATTTAAATACAGATATATTAGAGCAAAATGAATCGTTGGAAGCAAAACCAACTCTATATGATTTATTTAATAAAATTAACGAATGTTTTGGTAGTTTTGAAGAATTTTGTAAGAAATTTGTTGAAGCAGGAGTTGCTTTATTTGGAAGTGGATGGATTTGGCTCGTACAAGACCCAGATACCAAAAAATTAGAAATAATGCAAACATACAATGCTGATAGCCCCATGCTACATAACAAAATTGCAATATTAACAATTGATGTTTGGGAACATGCATATTATATTGATTATAAAAATGACAGATTAAGTTATTTAGAAAATGTTATTAAATTTCACCTAAATTGGGATTTTGCTAAAAATAACATGAAACTTTAATTTGATAATTATGAATTTTAAAAAATTTTTTAAGAAAGATACCGATTCTCATGAAAATAAAAAAAATAATCCAATTAATTTCTTAACTAATAATAGAGAGTTAAAAAATTGGAAAGATGATAAATTTCAATCTGCAATTGTACAAAGAAACTTATTACTAATTGGGTTACTTCTATGTTTTATATTAATTCTTGTAGCTCTTAGTACTATTAGATACTTAAAAAACACTCAAAGCATAGATCCTTTTGTTATAGAAATTGAAGAAAAGAGTGGCGTTCCAACAGTAGTAAAGCCGCTTTCTATTGAAACATATTCTGCAAATGAATCAATAAAAAGATACTTTGTAATGAAGTATATTAGAGCTAGAGAAGAATATTATTCAGAAACCTTCAATCGAAATTTTAATGATGTAGTTAGAGTTTTATCTAACTCTAGTGTTTATTATAGTGATTATAGAAATAAATTTGGCTATAATAATCCTATGGCTCTGGTTCATATAGAACAGTAGGCTTAAAATCAATTATTTTTCCTTCAAACACATCTGCGCAAGTTAGAATTAATCTAACTGTTTCTGGACAAATTAATATGGTTATGAATAAGATAATATATATGGAATTTGACTACTTTAACTTAAATATGAACGAGCAAGATAGGCTAATAAATCCTTTAGGATTCCAAGTAACGTTATTTAGAATGAACGATGAAAATAGCTAANAAAATATGTTTAATAAG
>NW_002062001.1:0-1265 GCF_000150275.1 Trichoplax adhaerens
AAGCAATAGTACAGTACAATGGGGCTTTCTCCTTGCTCGACTCCTTCCACTGCAAATTAGAATTGTACGATGGATACCTATGATTAGCGCCATTTGACCACAGATGCAATAGTAGACGAATAGAGTGGCATTTTTATTGCTATATTCTTCTTGATCTCTTGTATCTGAGCAAACAATGCTACGAGAGACAACTTTAGGCATGGCTGTTAACGTTGATAAATTGGAAATCCTTGTCGACTGGCGAAGTTCTCGCAGGAGCTCTTTTCCAGAGTACAGTACTGTACAGGGTAGGCTGGAAGCTGTTATTTTGGACTTGTCTACCAGAGGACGACGGTCGCCTATACACTGTCTAAGGGTCTCTACTGTAGTAAGGGTCTGTATACTACAGTACTCTACACTAGTAGTGATACCGTACTCAGTACTGTATTATACGCTACAATGTACTCAATCAGATCCAATGATAGTACTGTACAGTACTGTGATACTCGATCTCATGATCTGGTCCGGTCACTACAGCACCGACTGTACAGTGTACAGTGTACAGTACGTAGCATGGAGTACTGTACTGTATTCTGAATACTGTACTGTACTGTACTGTACTGTATGTAAAATTAAATTAATTAATTAATTAATCCAGGGCTAACACCCGCTCATGAGCGGTGTTTGCAGCCACTGCAAAGTAGGACCCAATCTTTTGACTCACTCTCTAAGGGTCTGTAGTACAGACTCTGTACTACTGTATACAGTATGTCATACACACTAATAGTGATACCGTACTCAGTACTGTATTATACGCTACAATGTACTCAATCAGATCCAATGATAGTACTGTACTGTGATACTCGATCTCACGCTCTGGTCCGGTCCGGACCAGATTCGGTCACTACAGTACAGTACGTAGCATGGAGTACTGTATTCTGAATACTGTACTGTACTGTATGTAAAATTAAATTACAGAGCTAACACCCGCTCATGTGCGGTGTTAGCAGCCACTCCAAAGTACTGTAGGACCCAATTTTTGGACTACATGTACTGTATAATTGTAGTATACAGTACTGTACATTGTATAAAATATATAGTAAATTGTATAAAAAACAATATCATGATTGGACGGTATGGTACGGTACTGTAGCGTCAATGCTACCATGCGTCAGCACATCCAAGTAGTCCATGGTGCAGCACACTACAGTACGTACACTACAGACCCTTCTAAGAGTCTCTTATTCAAAAACTAACCCATGTCCTTGAGTGTCATTGATGACGAA
>NW_002062000.1:0-1265 GCF_000150275.1 Trichoplax adhaerens
GAGAGAGGAGCATTTGTCAGCTTTATGGATTTTGTAAGAGCTCATTTAAAGAAATATCCAAATGCTTATATTTATCATTATAACCACTATGAAACTACAGCTTTAAAAAGATTATCTTGCAGATATGGGGTATATGAAGATCAATTGGATAACTTATTAAGAAAGAAGAAGTTTATAGATTTATATATGGTTGTTAGAGAAAGTATACGCACTTCAGAGCCTGGTTATTCAATAAAGAATTTAGAGGTATTTTATATGGATAAACGAGCCAATACTGTTGCAACAGCTGCAGATAGTATAGTTGTATATAATAAATGGAGAGAAACAGGAGAAGAGAAATTACTAAAGGAAATAGCTGACTATAATGAAATAGATTGTAAATCAACATATTTATTAAGAAATTGGTTAATTACTCTTAAACCAGAAGATACAAGTTGGTTTGAAGGATTAGGGGATAATGAAAATCCTGAAGAGGTGAAAGAAGAAAAAAAAGATTGGGAAAAACAATATGATGAGTATAAAAATAAATTAGAAAACCTATACTTAGAGAATGAAGAAAAGAATCTGATGTATTTATTAGAATTTCATAATAGGGAAGCTAAGCCTCAGTGGTGGAATATATTTGATCGTCAAAATAAGTATGAAAGTGAAATCATAGAAGATGTAGAATGTTTAGGAGGACTCAAGTTGATTGGTGAACCACAGCAGGATAAAAGATCACTTGTTTATATATATGAATATCCAGAGCAGGAAACTAAACTTAAAAAAGGTAGTAGTATTTTTAATACAGAGACGGTGGAGCAGGTTGGAAGTGTAATTGATATTGATGAAGTCAAAAGACATGTAAAAATAAAACGAGGTATGGCAAAAAAAAAATTGCCTCAAATGTTATCAGTTGGTCCTGGTGGTCCAATTGATAGTAAACTTTTAAGATCTGCAGTATATCGTTTTGCAGATAAGATGATTCAGAGTAAAGATGTTAATAATTGTATTAGTGATTTACTTAAACGGTCAATTCCAAAGATTAAAGGTAAAAATCCAGGTGATGCGATAATAATCTCAGACAACTTACAGAATGAAGTAATACAAGTAATAATCAATATGGATAGAAGTTACTTATTTATACAAGGTCCCCCTGGTACAGGAAAGACATATATAAGTAGTCATATTATAGTGGAGCTAATGAAACAAGGTAAGAGGGTAGGGGTTACTTCTAATTCACATAGAGCAATACATAATTTATTAAGTAGAATTGAGAGTGTGGC
>NW_002061999.1:0-1266 GCF_000150275.1 Trichoplax adhaerens
TTAATTTTATCTAAAGGTTTAAATGCTAATACCGCCAATTTAGCATTTTATAATGACTCTGCTATTTTATACGTATTTGATCAGGGTATATATCCTTGTCGTAGTCAGCCCACGACAAGGAGACCTGGGCCTTTAAGGTTGTATGAATGCTAGGGCTACAATAGCCAAGTATGCCCCAACGGGCTAAGCGTAGACTAGTCTTAGGCTTTTGAAATAGTTTTATTGAGCGAAGGTAGTCTTGCCATCCAAGACTACTCTGATCCCACGGTCAACCGATAACTGAACTTCTGTAAATACATTGCTCTGCACAAAGTCTACAACAAGTGTAATTAGACTACTAATAATGTTATAATTATCCCATATCTAATAAATAAATGTTATTAACAATTAATAAAATCTTAATTACTAAGGCTAATGCCACAATTAATTGATGGAGTCTACACTCCGTCACAATCCTAAATTTATAATTTAAAATGATCTACTATTTTGGTCGCTGCAAAGCCTAATGATATTATAAATGATTCTTTTTTAATTATCATTTTTGACATCATTTTGTCCATTATCAGTATTATCAGAGGGCGACTACTAACATAACTTATAATAATAACATAGTTGGCTAGATTGTTATCTATAATTAAATCTAAATCATTTTCAGTCCTTGGTGTAATTTTGTCCCATTGCCTACAACAATTCTTATTTTACTTCATTGGGTAATAATAATGTAAATTGCAATTTTCAATGAGTAAATCATACTGTATCTGTTTATCTGACACTCTTCGTAACGCACATAAATTAATTTAAATATCGGTTAAAGAATAGGTGAAGATATGTAAGAAAATCAAAATGCTAAAAATACATTACTTATTTGATCTTGCCACTAGATATCTATCAATGTAGGTCAAATTTTTTTTATTTCTTCCTATTTACTACGAAGTTGATATTTCATGGCCGCATGATCTCTTTTTGGTAAGAAAAGTATGTATAGAATTAGCTTGTTACCTTGCAAAGAAATTTAATTTATAATTTGGTGTTGAAAGAAAATGGTTGCATAGCAATCTGAAACAAATAGAACGCATCATAAAATTAGTTTAATTATTTCTATGTCTATATCATACTTTCAATATAATAATTTATATAATTTATCACTTTAAAAGTATCTAGCAGCATTAATATTTTAAAGATTAAAAATTTGATAATGAAATGTTTAATGGTAGCACAATATAAATAATAGAAATTCTCTAATATGTTTCCATCACCAGTAGATAA
>NW_002061998.1:0-1267 GCF_000150275.1 Trichoplax adhaerens
TATAATGATCAAGTAGTTCTTGTATTTCTTTCTTCTTTTTCTTTTCTCGTTTATATTTAAGTACGTCCTTTTTACTTTCAGTGGCGGTCTTGAATGCTCGTATATTCGCATGAAAAGCCTGAATTTGCATATAACCCATATATATATCATTGGATGTATATGAATCAAATTCTTTGATGCGTAATTCTTTATATGGGTATGTTGTTAGGTGTCTATGGTTCGGCTCGTGTATGTCCATGATCGGTTCTCTAACAACACCACCATCGTCGTGTTGTTCTGTTTGTTCCACTGTCTCTGTGTATGTAACATGTGTATATACGTCAGATGTGTTTCTTGGTTAAAGTAATTACAAGGAAAATAGTTTAATTACGTTTAGGTTTGGTATTCTTTTTCACGGATTTGCTGAGGATAGAGAAAAAATTAAATTAATTTGGCCGATCTAACTTACAGACTATGTCACCACTTCAACTGCAGTATTAATTACCACTTGCACAATGTTTACGAAAATTTGCAGATATGTAGAGTAACATCTTTTAATTAATTGTGATTATATTAACGAACCGAATAACATCTTGATCAGAGTCGAGATCTTTATTCGTTACTAATTGAGTTACATCTAAAAAAATAAGAATAGCTATCACAGGTTTGTTTTTGTACTAATGCAGAGAATTTAAAGCTATAAATTCAATTTACAAATGACAATCAAAGTTCTCGTACCTTGAGCTTCAATATCGTTAATCTTTACTTTTGTATTATCAACGCTACTGGCAGATTCCAATGCTAATACGTTATCTACCACTTCTTCGTGTTTCCTTTCTTCTTCAGCAATTCTGTCAAAGGTTATTACACCATTTACAGGTGATCATCTATTTAATGCACTACATCAAGATGCAATTTATGCTATAGTACCTGTCAGCGATTTTAATTCGTACACGAGGAACAGCAGTAACGCGAACACTGTCGTCTTTATTAGAATTTTTTTCAGAAGGAGAATGGCAGACAACCTTAGCAGCTGATTTCGCTACGGTAGTTACAACGGCAACTTCCGTTGCCTGTGGATCGGCAGTACGACCAAGGGCATCAACAATTAGAACAGGAGAGTTGCCAACTTTAGGCGTTGGAGAATTTGCCTGATTGAAAGTCAATCAAGTGTTTATTAAGATGCAGCATCCAACTACGAGTTGATAATATTAAGCTAATATACGATAAATATGGCCATGCCACAATTAAATGAAGTACCATTAACGATGACAATGCAGCTCTTGTT
>NW_002061997.1:0-1268 GCF_000150275.1 Trichoplax adhaerens
GCGTAGTGCGTTTCTGCAATCAAGATCACACAAAATATTACTTTGAAGGGTATTCAATAAGCAATTAATCATGCTATGTAAAGATTGAGTATATACGGTATACAGTATGCCAATAGCGACAAGGACATATGCGTATAGTATTTTTATTTTTGTGACCTAAATACACAATATCTAAGCGTTTTGAGCGTAGGGTACCTCGGTACTTGTTGATGAACTTTTGGTACCAAGTAAAGGAACAGAGTTACGCAGTGCTGTAAATTTAATTCAAGATGAGTCTAAGTAAGTATTAATCGAAATCTCCTGCATATCTGTAAGTATGAAAGAATATTCTAATTGCAATTTACTAACCATTAAAATTTGAAATCTGTGGCCATCTTCTAATCGTAGCCGCCATGTTAGAAATTGAACGAACACTCTACAGTACGGTACAATACTTTACCGTAAGTTACAGTACATAATACTGTAGCAAACCAAGTTAGCGGCTGGTGCCTACAGTAC
The DNA here is from genome assembly GCF_000150275.1 of Trichoplax adhaerens. Classification (NCBI taxonomy): domain Eukaryota; kingdom Metazoa; phylum Placozoa; class Uniplacotomia; order Trichoplacea; family Trichoplacidae; genus Trichoplax; species Trichoplax adhaerens. Next base: position 499 of record NW_002061997.1, read on the forward strand.
AGTACTGTACTGTACAACATACTGTAACATTTAGTAGTCCAGACTGTGTGGTACTGTACAGTACAGTACGGTGCACTGTAACTCGAGTAAAAAAAAAAAAAAATCACGTGACAAGAGAACGAACTACAGTACTGCAGTGATCCGAACCAGTCACCGGATCACCGCTAAAATGCAACCATACAGTACAGTGTACAGTACATGTGAAACGCGTGACGTTGGCGGACGCCTATTTTGCTGTACTGTACAGTAGTTCAACTTCTGAGTTGCAGTTGTACAATGTACTGTACTGTAAAGTTGAGAAGTTCCTGGTACCGTACAGTACTGTACTGTACGGTACGTTGCAGTACTGTACTGTAAATCTTGTCCCATAAGCGAAGCACAGAAAACATTGATATAAAAGGCTAGTTGAAATCCATGTGTGGTTACTAGTCTTCTAAATCTTGTGACTGCAACTGGTTTTATACGACTATTGCTGTGTTGATGATATGCTTTAGCAGATTACACGACATCTTGATTGATTTCGATCGGATGATTGTGATTGATGATATAAGCATAGATAGCTGAACAGCTTCCATAGGTGCATTCTGTATCTCTTTCCAAGATGCTAAGTTACGACCAGTGCACATTATGGAATATACAAAATATACTGTACAGTATAGTGCGTAACACAATAATTGATCACTTTCGGGCAATATATTTGAAGAAAAAATACAGTAAAGCTATTATGGAATAATCAATGTAACTACTGTACAGTACTTTGAACGACTTCG
>NW_002061996.1:0-1270 GCF_000150275.1 Trichoplax adhaerens
ACAGTATGGCAAACTACAGTTGGACCGAGTAATTATGCATCATTAATTAATCTTCATTCTATTTTTTTTTATTTATGCCTTATGCAATGTGCATGCAATCCATTCTGTCCAATGTAGTGATGTCAAAATGCCGGTGAACTTGTGGTCTGTGGGTGTCAACTGTCATACAATTAGCCAGCGGCGTGATGACCCGGTCAGGCGGTACTGTGCCTCTCAGTACTGATTGTTAAAACACCGACCCAGAGACCCTGAGGGGACGGGACATTTCTTACAGTACTGTACAGTACAGTACTGTACTGTAAGAAATCGATTACAATCACTGTACTGTACAGTACAACTCTACCGTACAATGTACTGTAGGTTTTTAAACTTTTAACTTTTATTTACTGTACCAGTACTCGGAAATTCCAGGATGTTATTGTTATTATTGTACTGTAGTGATTGTTCTATTATTATTGTTATTATTATCATAATACTGTCATGGTTTAAGTAAACGGCTGCTTGCTCCTGCTTCGGCAATGGGAACAGTAACAGTTTTACACTTACAGTGCTGTACTGTACTGCCACTGCACTAGAATAATAATATTATGAATCACAAGCACTGCTGCGATAGGCTGCTAACAGGGTTAATATCGATAGAGCTCTTGAAAGGTCGAAACACTTCCATTCAGGAAAGGATATGGTATGCAATTGAAGTGCTAGTATCAAATTGTACTTCAGGTAAAGCGCAGATATTGGGGAGTAAGTGACTGGTGTGGTCTCGCACGACGCGCGTACAGTATGCTACTTTATTCAACTACTGTATCTAGGTGAACTAACAATACAGTCAGTATACCGTACAGTACGATCGGAAATGGGAAAGCACGCATTTTGATGTTATCTACACGACTCCTATCACATGTTGCATGCATGCTTCCTTTTACAGTACTGTGCTACAGTCCTACTCAGTATACTGTACACTGTACAGTCTACGCTTGCTAATGACAGTACCGTACTGTACAGTACACTGAGTGTACAGCATATCCATGGTACTGTACTGTACACTATACACAGTATTGTAGTACAGTACGACAGTCCCCGCCCGACTCACACTTCACTCGTTCCGGGCTGTAATCCTGTACGAACAGTCATTCACTGAGTGTTCAGTAGACTAGTAGAGTACTGTACAGTACATGTAACACGTACTGTACAGTACTGTACTATGGTGGCCGAGAAGGGCCACCATGTTACAGTAAAAACATGCTCTACAGCGTACAAACTTCCTCCACAG
>NW_002061995.1:0-1270 GCF_000150275.1 Trichoplax adhaerens
TAAAGTAATAGTAAAGCTACAGTCTAGAAGTAGACTTAATTTTACAGGTAAAGAATACACAAGAGTTGCGCTTGTGGACTGTCTTCAAGTCCTGTTCAGCTTGAAAAATCTTGATCTCTAGTCTCTATCCCATTTGTTATCTTCGGTATTTCATGGCTGTAATAATGTGTCTATCGAAACGCAACGACTTCCACAACTTGAAGGAAAATCACTTTATTACAATAATTACGTCTTCTACCAAGGACTAGATTATCTATGGCTACTCTGTCTTCGGAGATAAAATCTCCTGCTTATATACAATTGTGTACAGAGTATCTTCGTAACACATAAATCATTATCTACCTTAATAAGGCTAACATCACACCTCTAGCGTACCTGGAGGTGCCAAACAGTATGACTAATAACTTTTACAATCCGTATTGCAATTACTGATACAAATCCTCACATATTTAATCTCACTCTACGATCTAGCACCTATACAAGCGTATCTATCTTAATTAGCCTAGTAATTACGTCATGCACGATATTCACACATACTGTATATAATCTTAAGCTATATTTGGGCTGCACTACAATGGCATAATAGACATTATAGCTTAAAAGTTACAACACTACTACGGGGTTATATTATTTCAATACTGTATGACAAGAAACTATTATGCGTGAGTACTGTATTTATCATCCGAAATATGTATTAGAGGTAGCTGCCAGGTATTGTTCTCATTTACAACGCATTATTTGCGCCGATATAGTTTTGTATCTACGTGGGCATCACATAGTATCTAAAATGGAGAAATTAGATTTTAAGGTTTGTCAATATATGCCCGCATAAGTAAAGTATGTTTAAGTATTACGGAGCAAAGCACCCTACATGTTAATTAAGCAGATTTCGTTATTTAGCTATTCGCGGTAAACAGTAATTATAAATATTAATCATGTATATTTTTTTAGACTACAAAGATGTACTGTAAGCGTGTTCTGAAATTAATTAGTGTAATCTTTATAGATACTAAAAATGGCGTCGCCTTAGCGAATAGCGTGCTGAGCCTCGTCCATTTAATTGGCTATTTATAAGTTATTGCCAATTACAGTTGTTTATAGTTGCATCTATAGTAAACTATATTATAGTATTGAAATGTAATGGATCATACATCTAGCCACAAACTTGTAATTATAAAAGTAATTATTAAGCAATACACTGATATTGGTCAATTGAGTATTCATATCAATCTTATGAGTAATGTGACTTAAGAAATACTAGCTAACTGCT
>NW_002061994.1:0-1271 GCF_000150275.1 Trichoplax adhaerens
TTCCTAAATCTGTTAGCACTGCATTGCATACTACAGAAGCTACATGCGGCGATATGTCAAACCGATAAAGAGCAGCCGCTAATCGAGGATATTTCAAGAGCTTGTTACATTTTATTCGCGATCGAGTTACTTTGTTGCATCTGCTGCAGTACGTGACATCAGATTCAGAGCTTGGAGATTCGGTTTTTGAACTCTCTCGATTATGCTCTGAGTCAGTAGCGGTAGCAATTATTTTCTTTTTCCACTTTATCTTCTTCTCATCATAGATTTGCTGCATTGGAATCATTTCTCCCGCATCCTTCGATTCAATAATCATCTTCCTGATTGTACATTGGTCGATGTAAAATTCCCACTTGGACGGCTGCAAATTTATACTACACCGGCAGCCAACATCTCGGAACAGTAATGGATCAATTTCCTTCTTGAAAGATTTCTTCAAACATTTACATCGGCATATATCGAATAATCTGTCATAGGATTGCTTCTTGGATGCTATTAGTAGCGTATTGAGTCTTTGACTTGCGTTAATCTTACTAAACGAGCCTAATGCAGCAACTGTTGTTAAAATCTTTCTCTTCACATTCTTCAAAGATAGACATGGAATGGAAGCACGATTCCATAAGGAAACTACCTTGTAAGCCAATCTATCCAATATTTCCATTTTGTCCTTCTTTACCAAAAGAAGGCGGTTATTTGTCAGTTTAATTTGATTCCTTATATATAAATACGACAGTAGAACTTCTTTCTTAGTAGGAAGTGTCTCTGTTGGTAAGTCAGCTACATCTCCGAGAATAAAATGTTGAGTTGCGTCGTTGATTTCAACATTGGAAGAAGCCATAGCTGCTGATAGTACTTACATTGGCACATGTAAAATGGATTAGCATGAAATAAGTATTAGAATGTTGAGTAGCCACCGGTACTGGTATTTCCTAGGCAAAATACGGTATACAGTGGAACGATATCGTAACTCTTTCAAACTAAGATGAAATCAGGATCCAGGTCGTTGGATCTTAAAGTGTTTCTGATTATTTGGCTCAACTTTAGGAGTGTAAATTGCGATATGTTTCTTTCATAAAAGGAGACTGTGCTGTGAAATATCCGTGCATTCGTTTTAGCGAATTTAATGTTAATTAGAACTATAAGTATTCATAGTTAATTAATTAGTTATTATTTAAGACTAGTAACTGTAGCTGTTCTCATCGCGTTATATAATCCTTTAGCTTCTCTCTTCTTCAGCATTCCTGGTACCTACTTTAGGCTGTAGAGCAATA
>NW_002061993.1:0-1271 GCF_000150275.1 Trichoplax adhaerens
ATATTCACAGACAGCATTAAAGACCGCTTCATTAGGTCCAATTCCGAGAGCGCCCTAAAGGCTTGCTCAAGCGTCCAGTAGCCCAGTTCGCTCATCATATTATACGACTCGGCCGCTTCGATTAGCGGACCTGGAAATAAGACGCCATCAAGAGGGTGATTCCAGCGAAGTAAGCACTCAGCCCCCACTACTTCTAGCGTTGTCAGATCGACTTTTGGTTGATAGTAAAGCTCGAGTTCATTTTGTGCTAATGCACGTTTTAAATCTGCTTTTAGCGCTAAACTTCTGCCCGTGTCGGTTTTGTCTAACTTAGTCAACGCGAAGTAATTTTCGTATTTGTTTTCTTTTGCTTGTTTTAAAGCCGTTTCCGCTCGGGAAACAAAGGAAGTGATATCAAAGTCATTCTTAATACTGCACACCACACCTACGTTAAAGTCTGCGATAAAAGCCGTACCATCGTAATGCATTGGCGTTTTGAAATGCTCGACTAAGCGTTCGAACATTTGTCGCATTACGGTTTCATTACTTTCATTAGGAAAAACGATGCCAAAAACATCACCACTGATACGGCCAATCGATACCGCAGTTCCAAATAGAAGTTGGATGCGGTTGGCTATTTCAAGTAAAAAGCGATCGCCTACATGAATGCCCAGACTGGTTGTCACATCAGAAAAACGCACTACATCGACCAGCATCAATGAAATAGAAGCACTGCGAGACGCTTGCTTCGAAATGCTATCGATAAACGCATAGCGATTGGGAATGGTTGCCAGTGATGTGTGTTGGCTCATGATGTTTTCCTTGAGCTTTACGCTTCGAGGTACTAAAAACAACTAGTTATATAAAACCATGGCGCTACGAAAGGCGCAACGACAGTAACGTATTATTTTGTATACCGTCTTATACTTTTGTACAACATTAGCCTAATATTGGACAAAAACATGGCTGTAGTACTTATTTCTGGTGACGTTAAGAACAAACTGCGCCGTATTTTGAACCCAATACGAAACAACGAAGAAGTATTTAGAGGGTAATAAAAAACCCGGCGAGTGTACCACTGCCGGGCTATTTCTTTACGGTTCTGCGATTAGCTTTCAATCTTACACGGTGAAAGTTTCCAAACGCGTTCTACGTAGTCACGAATTGAACGATCTGAGGTAAATTTACCCATCTTCGCTGTATTGATGATGGCCATTTCCGCCCAACGCTCTTTGTCGCGGTATGCAGCATCAACTGCAATTTGTGCATCAGAATAAGCACGGAAATCTGCA
>NW_002061992.1:0-1272 GCF_000150275.1 Trichoplax adhaerens
TCCATTTCTTTCCCTCACATAAACAGTTGCAATTGGCTAAGATAAACTGAATAATCGACATAAGCTTAAGCCTCTACAATTACAATTCCATACAACTTTTGAAGTAACAATCAAATGCTCCGCTACAAAGGTTATATTGCTACTAATTTCTGAATGAATACTTTCGATTCTAACGCCATGGCTAAAAACAATTTAATTTACTCAAGTCGAATCAGTTTATTTAAAGGTGTACAAATAATTGATGGTATTTCTTGCGATATTCGAACTGAAACGAGTCTTTTTCAACTATATTTATACAAATCTCACATGTAAATCTGTATCAATAATAATATATTTAAACAAATGAAATTCATATACATCGTATATCAACTTGATTATCGGCCTATTTAATATTTATACGATGATTTAAAAATAGTTTTAATATGTCAAGTAAGGATGAATACGTAAAGATGATAGAAATGTCAGAGATTGCCTTAACATTGAGAAAAAGCTTATTTCACTCTATCCTAGTTCTCGTATTCCGTTGAATTTTGGGCGGTAATAAATTATGAATAGTCCTAAATTTAAATCTTTAAATTAAATTGAAAATAAAAGAGAGTTTAGTATATGAAAGCTATAAAATCTATTAGAAAGGATATACCAACAAAAGATTATTTCAATATATGAAACTTTTAAAATGGAAGGTCGTTATCGACTTTAGAACCGCCTAAGTCGTTACATTAAAAAGTGTTTCCATGAAAGCCTCTAAACACTAAGCTTAAGTAGTAGATACGCTGCCATGTTGTTTGTGCGCGTACAGTGCGATGACATCTTATGCCCAATGGTGCAATTAGTGTACTTCATTCTACCATTTTTTGCCGAGGCTATGGTAAAGGAAAAATAAACGACGTAGCGAGCGATATTATAATATAACTTTTATGTATTTTCTAGTCAGGCAATGCCGGGAAGCTGTTGCTACTATCTTTGTATATTACTATTTAAATAAGATAAAAGAAAATTTATTTCATTGTTATAAGAATTAAGTCTCTGTTAAACTACTCAAATAGACACATTGAAATGACAACAAAATTTAAATAATTGAAAGAAAGCTAGTTTATTACTTTATAGGACTTCGAAGCAATGCTTAACTAAATCAAGTAGGGTATCTACCAATGCGTGTACTATAATTCTATTCCCAGCAATCCTTAATTATAACCAAAAACGAGCTTTTTCGATAACTCCCTTACTTAATGTCCTAATTAGCAGTTGTTAAATCAATACGTCTTAATTTAG
>NW_002061991.1:0-1272 GCF_000150275.1 Trichoplax adhaerens
ACTCTCATTTTCTGAACGTTATGTGATTATACACGCTATTTGGATAAGTAAATATAGATGATTTTATTTGAATATATCTATATTATAAAAGTCTAGGCAATAAATTCAAAGTTTACGTCTGGAATAGACAAGAATAAATTTATTCAGTAGTTCCCTTATGTCAGCCACAAGGCTTTCCAATTTTGATGTATCATTTAGTATAAACATTTGACTTGTAAGTGTTGCTTAAGTTGAAAGCAATAATATGGATAATTCTCGCGGTGTATTAAGAATGACAAAGAGGAATATCAAGGGGTTGCGGCAATTTCATAAATTCTTATATTAAAAAGAAACCCAGTATAACATAATAGACAGTTTTAAGTTGATATCTCTTCTATTTTACGTTTCAGTAACTGATCATTAAGTTTGACTAAAATGGTTTACTTATTTACAATTAAAATTTATTTATAGAGTTAAAGCTGAATGTTAAAAAATTATCGCTAGACTATTTGTTGTTCAAATAGTAGTAGACGTTAGATTGTAAATAATCGTAGCTAGACAAAATTATTTATTCGAAAGTTCAAAGTTTCACGAATAGAAACAATAGTTTTAGTGTCTTGATCCAGTTCCAGTTTATTCTGTGGCTTTATAATAAACCAAGAAGCAGTTGCTTGAAATTATATCACTAAATGCAAGAAATCAAACCCATATTTACTTTAATAAAAAACTTCTATCTTGGGTATGATCTCATCCAATGTTTATTAATATTTATTACTGATATTATTTCAACATCACATATCTTACTCATCCTAGACTCATTTCAGTTCTCATTAAGTAGAATTTACTTTCGAAAGTCAATATATCTATAAAATGAAAGCAATTGGAATATAATTTAGTTCTATAATATGATAAACGTTTCGCTGTTTCGGAATCCGATCAAGCACTCTACGGCTCATAGTGTTCCTTAAAAGTTCATCGTGTGAATATACCTTTAAAAAATAATAACTCCCGGCTTTTACGTATTGTACAGTACGTACAGTAGAGCGTTGAACTTGTACCGTACTACACTTTTGTCCACTTTTTTTTTATCTGAAATCAAAAGAGCTATACAAAACTGTACAGTACAGTACTGTACAGTCTTTGCTGTAACTCCAGCCATACACTGCTCAACTAAGATTTCCTCCCCCTCAAAGTCGTAACCCCAAATTTTCCCTTATAGCGCACTGTAATATAACAGGGTATCTTAAATGTTAGGTATTGCCGTATAGTACACGTAGTGTAGAAGATCTCTAC
>NW_002061990.1:0-1272 GCF_000150275.1 Trichoplax adhaerens
GATCATTTAGTTGCATCTTTAGTTAATTATATTGATAAATCAACTAAATTGATAACTTTAAAATTCCAAGATTTATCTTCTAGTAGTCATGTTATGAATACAACATATAATGATAATTATATTATTTCATATAATACACTACTAACAACACTAAAATCGAATAAATCGAAATGGGAAGAAAATCTTAAAAAAGAAGTGGATTTAGGTCCACAAATTAAAAGGATGAGAACTAGTTATGATGAGAAAGATAAAGATAATATGGAATTATGCGGTGATGGAACAGGAGGGTTGAGAGTAGATGAAATTAAGCAAGGATTAAGAGAGATCAATAATGATGCTAATCTTAATATTGAAACAAACGTATATCATCTTAATACGGTACTAAAAATCAATCAAAAAAATGGTTTATATACAGATGTGATTGATACATTGGATAAAAACTCTGAATTTAAACTGACTATTCAATCATTATTAGGTAATAATTCAGAATACCATGCTTTAGGAATACAAAAAGATGACAGCACCTGTGGGGATAATTGTTTAATTATGTTAAGTGAATTAAGAGGTCTATTTAAAGATAAAAAAGGAATAGAAATAGGTATATCATATGTAAATGGAATAAAAGGCAATCATGCCGTTATGTATATTGCAACAGCAACGAAAGATAAATCAATACTGAAAACAATAAAACAACTTGCTATGTCGTATAGTAATTTGGGAGGAGAAGAGATAAAAGATGAAGATTGTTATGCTCATAAAGCAATTGGAAACACATCATATTCTAGCGGTCATTATGTAAATTTGGGTAAATTAGATATATTAGCAACAGGAATGTTGTTAAATGAGAATTTAGGGCATGATTTATTGGGTGGCAAAGAATTGCAATATTCCTTAGCAATTGTATTGGCAATTACATCATCTGCCTTGGGATATCAAGCAGGAGCTCAAAGTTTTTATATACCGATAGCAAGAGCAGGAATATTTATGTCTAAGGATTATATGAGTAATAATCTAGAAACAAGAGTTTCAGATGCTTTGAATCAACATGATGCAGTAAACCATTATAATCCGTGGGTTATTAGTATTGCGGTAAAAACTGTATGTAATATAGCTTTATCTATAGCAAGCCCATCATTTAAGCATACATTAGCAATAAATACATTGAGTTCAATATCAAGTCAGTTAGAAACAAACCCGAGTCCAGAGCATAAAGCAGTTGGTGGAGTTGTAGCAACTAAACAACTGTTAGAGAATTATACAGCAGGTGATGTG
>NW_002061989.1:0-1272 GCF_000150275.1 Trichoplax adhaerens
CGAAGAGCGATTTAGATAGCTTTATTGTTATTATTACTGGCCAATGCTAGCATAATAAAAGTCTACAGCCGAATAATAACTTGTATTAAGAGTAAAAATATCGTTATAAAACTTTCATTGTCACATTATTATAATCGATAGACTACTTTTGTCTACATTAAAAATAATTATTTCTCATTTGTGTTTTTAAATCAATCCTCAAGATTCTAGCAAAATAAAATTTTGCTAGAATTGCGCAGTTCGTGAACTTTTACCATCTACCATCATTTAATAAATTAATAGCTAAGATGCATCCAATGAGCTATATAGCCAAGAAATGGTTGTTTAGTATTATTACTATATTATGTGAATTTATAGTAAAGTACTGCAACGAACGGAATTTACATTAAAAATGCACTAGAGCTATTTCGTAGCGACACTAGCAGTTTTCATTTATTGTCAGTAGCAGCAATAATGAAGATATTTTTTATTACGATAATTAAGCCAGCTGAAGCAAATTTTGAATGTTTTATGTTACTGTCATGAAATAAATATATAATTATTTGGATTCGAAAAACGTAAAAGTAACCGGAGAGTTCGATCTTAGAACCGGATTTGTTTACTCAAGAAGTTTTCTAATGATATAGAGTATAGACCGCACGCAAATGAATTTTTACTCATGTAGGCTTCCTGAAATTGACAATCGCCTCTACATTTTTCTTATATAATTATAATTTCGTAATGCTCTGGTTTAAATCAACTAAGCACGGCTGTTCCATTCAATATGTGTTTCTGTTTATCGTATCAAAACAACTGATCATAGTTTATAGTAGACTTTATCCAACTTAAACAACATTAGCTATACACATCCTCTCTAAAAACATACAGATCGAACTAGCGTACTCTAATCAAGGAGAATAGTGTTTACTATGAGCGATCCTATTAAATGTAGTAATTCTTACGCCATATTTTTGGCTTTTCATCGAAATATATAGTGCTTAATTTTTATGATGACTCTTTTTAGTACTTCTTTGAGCATTTTCTGACTGCTTTAAATTAGTGACGATTTTAGTTCATCTAAACAGGCACAAAGATTCCATACAATGAAAATTGCAGTATTCAGAGTAATGTACATAAATTATAATATTCTACAATTACAGTATAGGTATGTAGAATAGATGCTTATTTGAACTACATCAGCTAGTTTTCAATGTTCTATAAGCTTTGTTACGAGTAGCATGGCTTTATATTGAGTTATTAGCCAACACATGCCTTACTAAGAGCTTACTATTA
>NW_002061988.1:0-1274 GCF_000150275.1 Trichoplax adhaerens
TGCAGTGGATATATCAAAATTCTCTTTAATCATAACTAACCATGGCATAGATTTATCGATTGTATAATTAATTATTGGTGTGAATTGATCCAGGTGTGTCATAGTAATAATCATTAGTGCATGCATGAAATTTCACACTAATGATCACAATTATGATGCACTAGTATTGCTTTATCAATTATTTACTGTACTTATTCGTTTGATCGAGTTTTGTCAGATTAGTTAAAATCGTTGATGTACGCATCAAATTCACATTAGTGATTATAACTAAACATAATGAATTAAAATAAATTGTTTACTGTGCACAGCTTATAATGTAATAGTGCGGTTATAACAGTATAAAAGCTGTATTGCGCAAGTACAGTACATGGTACTTTACCGTACTAAGTACTGTAATAACTTTGCCCATAAGCGAAGGCATTTTAGAAAAATATAAATGTCTTCAGGTAAGACCGAGGTGAGACACTGTCGCCGCCTCGTTCGGGAAGGGAGAGGGAGGCCGTAGCCACGCTTCCTGTGGTCAGAAAACCCTAACCTACAAATAATTCTTAACCCTATACTTACCTATGCGCCGGATATATCCGGCGCTTAGAACAATGGGAGTATCCTATGTGCCGGATATATCCGGCGTAAATCCATACGTATTAAGTTAGTTCTGGATACTAGGGCTTCAGTACCACTGGATACTGAGTCCTATCATCTCTTTCATCATACAAAGTACTTTAATTTGGTACCTATAATATTCTTGTACTGTGCACATGTCGTTCTGTATGAAAATATATATATAGCAGTATGGTGCAAAGGTTAGTTCGTTTACTTTTTCAGTTGATCACTGAACTTCGTTATGGCAGCTTTTGGAGACGACAGTGTTTTTAACCTTCATGCCCTTGGAGCTATCGCTGAATGCTATGAAAATAGTGACGACGACATCTCTGACCATGCAGACCTACTTCCTGAAGCCAGCGATCAAGATTTTACGATGGCTAATAGAGACTACGCAACGACGGACATCGATCACGAAGTTGAAGAAATTTCTGAAAGTGTAACGCCATGGGCTAATACTTACAATTGGCATCCTAGCGAAAATTCAGTAGCATTTCCTCACGAATTTACCGGAAATAGTAGCATTAACGTCCCTATTGATGGATTTCAGCCTATAGACTTCTTCAACATGTATTTAACTACAGCACTAGTCGATCTCATGGTTCGCGAAACAAATAGGTACGCAGGGCAGTACATAAGACAGCATCCGAATCTGTCTCGGTATTCTTTAG
>NW_002061987.1:0-1273 GCF_000150275.1 Trichoplax adhaerens
ACCTTTTTTGTTCTCACACTCGTAAATTTTCGATCAATTATTTAGTTCCAGGAGAGGGGGAATGAAAACCTATAGATCCTGATTCAGAAGAAAGTGAACTGGAGGATAGGTAGATACGATTCTATGTATTTTTCTATATTTACTTATTATTTGTTTAATTTATGACAGCTTTAAAATTATTGATTATCAAATATTCTGGGTTTCTTTTGCACCACAGATGAATGAAGGGACGACTTAAACACGCGAAGTAACTTTTTTCTAGTTTGTAATATGTTTTGTGATACGATTTAACGTTTTTCTGTACTGTAAATGCTTACGTAGTTGTTAAAAATTTTAGGACATAGTTGTTATTAATATTATATTGTTGGTTGTAAGTATTCATTTGTCCTAAACTATAAATAAAAATTTTTAATTTTGCTAGCCGTTTTCGATGCGGTTCAATTGTTCGTTTAATTTAACCAATATTATTGCGTTTCAAAATAACTTTGCTATAATTAATAAATAATTAATAGAACAACATCAACACACTTTACGTTGGTACATTTTTATGTTGTAACTTTAAATTAAGCTGAATTATTTTGCACGAAATTAATTTTCAATTCGCATTGTGCGCGATTACTGCAGACATTAATTAATAACATTACGTAATGTTTTTAGGCCGTAACGCGGTAACGATAGATTGTCAGCGGGTGGTATGGGGAGGGGATTCTAAGGTACTGTAGGTTTACCCGCATCTAGTCAAATCCTGTTAAGAAAGTACTGTAGAATGGGTAGCATAGTTTATTTAAACTTTTTTATTTTAAAGCTTAATATCTGTAAAAGTACAAAATCTACAGCTTTAAAGTTTTCAGATTATGATAGGCTATTTATTACTCTACATTTCGGTACATTTTTTTGGCAAATTACTGCTTGATTTGGCAATACTAATTTTAAATTTGTGCGCGGGGATAATTTCGGGACACCCTGTACAGTACTACAACATTCATATTAAAATAGAGCTATACTATACAGAATTTACTATACTTTGCTAAAGGTATGATATCATTGCACGGTAGAAAGTTTAGTTCCGAAATATTTATATCAATTCTACGATTTTTATCTAATTCTATTACTTGCATAATAAGGCTACGTAGCCTCGCCTTCAATCCTCAAGTTACACAGATTCACTAATCAATAAGTAATAGTCTCAAGGATTGTATGCTAATGTAATTTAATATAATAATGGCAACAGATAAGTCATAAATGACATAGTAAAGAATAATCCGAAAAGTAG
>NW_002061986.1:0-1273 GCF_000150275.1 Trichoplax adhaerens
CACATCGCGTTCTAATATTATCAGATAAAAATAGTTTATTACCTAAAACAATTGCTAATGAATGAATATTACGGTAGCAAACTTGGACAACATAATCTATATGCATAGCTAGATTGCAAACTGAACTTCTTCCTGAACCAATCAACTTATGGTATCCTTCACTACAGTATGATTATAAACATGCTTGTCAACTTGTTTTTCCTAGTTAATTTACCTTAAAAGCTTGATCCAATTTAGTTTATTGAATTTCTTGTCCAGTTCTATACCTTGGATGGCTCTTATAAGTCAAAAATTCTTAGCCAAATATGATTGTAATCTGTCACTTTAAATATTATTTTGTAATTATCGAGATATATTTCGGTATCCTAGCTTAGTAAATTACATTTCCATTTACGATCATGCTGTAACCGCTGAATTATCTACTGAAAGCATTCGACTGTTTTAAGGCTTAGATATGTAATGAAATGAAAAGTGTAGAGATCAAGCTACAAAACTTTAACAAACTTTGATTCTACTTTCGTTGCACTCCGGTCGACTTAACGAAACTTTGACACCAAATAAAATTTGGGGAAATAACCGAACAACAATTTATTAAAAACATGGAGAGAAATATAACCGAACAACCTTACAAACACTTAGCATTAATTACCGTATCAATAAAATAAGTGACAGACTTAAAAACTGTCAACGATCAAACAACCTTTCAAAAAGAATAACATTTTAACTTACGATAATTCGACTCCGAAAACCTTTTAAGTTCAACAAGTTCTTCAAATAAAATCTTCTTCTACTCTCCCTCTAAATTTTCTGATTGCACTATCATTTATAGGCTTCGTAGAGCCGTCAGAGGTATTTAAAACTAAACATTTACTAACTTATCGCTCTTAAGATCCGTTTTACAAAATTACTTTGCACCATTTAAGAAAATAAAAATCATTCAAAGTTCAGACACAATTTACCCTACGATTCCCTTACAAAACACTATAAAATACATCAAACTTCTCTTCTAACCTGTACGATTATAGACTACATTACAGTACTTTACTGTCATGTCATAAATCCCCTTTCTCTAATGATAGGGTTTTGTTACTAAGTCAAATACCTTTACAATTTGAATAGACGATCAAACGCCCTTTCATTAGATTAGGCAATTGCTCTAGGGCTACTTGTATAGTAATCTATATAATACCTTGTAAAATAATGAAGAAGAAAAGATGGCGACATGATGATTTGTCAGGGTAAAACTTAAAGACACTATCTTTTTCTAGGTATT
>NW_002061985.1:0-1273 GCF_000150275.1 Trichoplax adhaerens
CTACGCAACCTCGTGATGACTAAATTGAAAAAAAGTACCTCGTGAGTGATGACAAAAATAAAAACATCATTGCAAACTAACGTAGTGCGTGCGTAATCCACTCTCCTTTGTTTGTCATTGTGAGAGCACAAAGTGCTCGTGGCAATCCAGAAATTAAAATATCTATTCAACTGTTACTGATTTTGCCAAATTTCTTGGCCTGTCAACATTTCTTCCCAAACCTAATGCTGTTTGATATGCAAACAATTGCAGAGGAACGGTATAAAATAAAGGAGCTAAAATATCAGGACACTTAGGCATATTAAATAAATATTCTACATCTATATTATCTTTTGAGTCAGTAAGTAAAACAATTTTTGCTCCTCTAGCCTTTACTTCCTCAATACTTGAAAGGGTTTTATTATAAACATCGTTTTTTGGCGCAAGACCTATAATTAATGAATCTTCATCAACAAGTGCAATAGAGCCATGTTTAAGCTCACCTGCAGCAATTGCAAAAACTGGCAAATAAGATAATTCTTTTAGTTTTAAAGCTCCCTCTAAGCAAATAGGATACATATGATTTCTACCAATAAAAATTACGTTTTTTGCTTGTGTTATGGCTTTAGAAATCTCTATAATTTTTCTATTAACACTTAAAATATCACATAATTTAGCAATTTCAGAATTAAAATCACTTAGCATTCCAAGATATGAACTTTGAGTAATAATATTTTTCTGCTTTGATGCCATTAAGACTAAATTAAGCAATTTCATTAATTGAGCTATAAAACTTTTAGTAGCTGCAACAGATGTTTCTACACCAGCTTCAATAGGAATTAAATAATCAGATAAATTTGCAATTGAACTGTTCAAATTATTAATCAATCCAATTGTTGTGACATTTTGCTTTTTTGCCTCTTTTAATGCAGACAGTGTATCTAAAGTTTCTCCAGACTGTGAAATAAAAATATAAACTCCTTTTTTATCATAAATTACATTTCTAGCTCTAAATTCCGAAGCAAAATCAATTTCAACTGGAATTTTAGCATAACTCTCAAACCAATATTTTGCCACCATACCTGCATTGTAAGAGCTTCCACATGCAATTATAGAAACTTTGCTAACATTACCCCAATCTATAGCACTTAAATTGTCAACATACTCTCCAGAAACCATACTTTGTAAAATATTTTTTAATATAGCCGGCTGTTCACTAATTTCTTTAAGCATATAATTTGGAAATTTACCTAAATTATTATCTATTTGCTTTTTTTTGATTATTTTTTCATTT
>NW_002061984.1:0-1274 GCF_000150275.1 Trichoplax adhaerens
CGGATGTGACAGGAACGATAGAGTTGAAGAAAGATGTGGAGATGGTAATGCCAGGAGATAACACAGAGATAGTGGTGGAATTGATAGCGCCAATAGCAATGGATAAGGGGCTGAAGTTTGCGATTAGAGAAGGTGGCAAAACTGTCGGTGCTGGTGTAGTTGCTGAAATTATTGAGTAGGGTAAATATATGAGTTTTCAGCAATCAATAGAGTTAAAATTAAAAGCTTTTGAACCAAGAGTATTAGATAAAGCTGTTAAAGAAATAGTTGATACTATATCTAGAATTGGTGCAAGGTATAGAGGACCTATACCTATGCCAAGAAAAATTAGCAAATTTACAGTAAATAGGTCTCCTCATGTTGATAAAAAATCTAGAGAGCAATTTGAAATTAGAGACCATACAAGATTTTTAATCATAGAAGCTTCTCCTCAAACTGTAGATGCTTTAATGAAATTAGATATAGCTGCTGGTGTTGATATTAAAATTAAAATGAAAGGAGCTGAAAATGAAGATAAATAGAACAGGTTTGATAGCTAAAAAAGTAGGTATGACTCAGATTTTTAAAGAAAATGGAGAGGTTATTCCAGTTACCATGATATTGGTAGATGAAAATATTGTATTATCTGTTAAGACAAAAGAAAAAAATGGCTATAATGGTGTTCAATTAGCTGCGTTTGATCAAAAACCTCAAAGGCTCTCTAAGAGTGTTAAGGGATCTTTTGAAAAAGCAAAAATTAGTGCAAAGAAGAAGATGAAAGAATTTATTGTTCATGAAAATAATTTATTGAAAGTTGGCGATAAAGTTGATGTAAATCATTTTAAAAAAAATCAATATGTGGATATTACAGGTATATCTATAGGAAAAGGGTATGCGGGTACAATGAAGAGACATAATTTTAAAGGATTAGAAGCTACCCATGGAGTTTCAATTAGTCACAGATCTGCTGGTTCTACGGGACAGTGTCAAGATCCTGGAAGAGTTTTTAAGGGGAAAAAGATGGCTGGGCAGATGGGTAATAAAAAGGTTACTACACAAAATATAAAAGTTATTGATATTGATAGTGAGTTAAATCTCTTGATAGTTAAGGGAGCGGTGCCAGGTTGTAATAATGGTTATCTCTATATTAAGGATGCAATTAAAAAAGCAGTGCCGCGTTAAATTTGAGGTAAAATATGTATTTAGAAATAATGGATTTAGAAAATAAGGCGTTGAAAAAGGTAGATGTAAAAATATTTGATATTGAAAATATTAGGTATGATTTAATACATCAA
>NW_002061983.1:0-1276 GCF_000150275.1 Trichoplax adhaerens
CTGATCTGCCTGCATGCAATTGCAACCAAATGGAAAGTCCATTTCTTCACTGTACAGTATTAGAGACTTTCTGCTGTACTGTGTGTACACTGTGTACTGGAGACCGGTAGAACGACGTGACTTATTCAACGCTTGGAGCGACCCAGTAACAGCAACTGGTAGTTTATATTCGAAACTTGAAAGAAATAGAATGATGTCAGACTGCGATCAAAAGCAATCAAAATAGCAAGAGCCAATGGCTCAAGGTTGTACTGATCTGTCTGCATGCAATTGCAACCAAATGGAAAGTTCATTTCTTCACTGTACAGTATTAGAGACTTTCTGCTGTACTGTATGTACACTGTGTACTGGAGACCGGTAGAACGACGTGACTTATTCAACGCTTGGAGCGACCCAGTAACAGCAACTGGTAGTTTATATTCGAAACTTGAAAGAAATAGAATGATGTCAGACTGCGATCAAAAGCAATCAAAATAGCAAGAGCCAATGGCTCAAGGTTGTACTGATCTGTCTGCATGCAATTGCAACCAAATGGAAAGTTCATTTCTTCACTGTACAGTATTAGAGACTTTCTGCTGTACTGTATGTACACTGTGTACTGGAGACCGGTAGAACGACGTGACTTATTCAACGCTTGGAGCGACCCAGTAACAGCAACTGGTAGTTTATATTCGAAACTTGAAAGAAATAGAATAATGTCAGACTGCGATCAAAAGCAATCAAAATAGCAAGAGCCAATGGCTCAAGGTTGTACTGATCTGTCTGCATGCAATTGCAACCAAATGGAAAGTCCATTTCTTCACTGTACAGTATTAGAGACTTTCTGCTGTACTGTATGTACACTGTGTACTGGAGACCGGTAGAACGACGTGACTTATTCAACGCTTGGAGCGACCCAGTAACAGCAACTGGTAGTTTATATTCGAAACTTGAAAGAAATAGAATGATGTCAGACTGCGATCAAAAGCAATCAAAATAGCAAGAGCCAATGGCTCAAGGTTGTACTGATCTGTCTGCATGCAATTGCAACCAAATGGATAGTCTATTTCTTCACAATTGAAAGATATAATTGAAAGCAACACTATTGCTGAACATCTTTCAACCATTTTACAGGGCTCTCCACACCCTTGTAATCGTGGTCAAATGGATGTTCTATACGGAGGTCAGTACGACAGTACTCGTATGTTTTCCTGCGGGTTGCCCTCATCACTGCACAGTGGACATGCATGTTCTTCAAAACTTAATTGAACACAGGTTCTGAAATCGCTTAACTTAG
>NW_002061982.1:0-1276 GCF_000150275.1 Trichoplax adhaerens
CCAATTATGGTGCCATCAGCGAGCCTGAGCTCAGCACCAATACATGTAATTAATTATTGGAGCAGTGCGCTCCCATAAGCTAATCTTATATTAAGACAAATACAAAAATTGCTGGGCAGAGTCCAGTATTCCCACTATTGACTTCCTATATAAGTTCCAGGGTTACTTACTTGATAAACGCTCAGGAACTAGTTAAATTAACTGCATTTAGTGACGGGAAATGCCGTCACTGGGATTTCGCGACTAAAAAAAAGTGTCGGTTATATCCGTCACTGGGACTACAGGAACCAAAAAAAGTGTCGGTAATTACCGTCATCTGGGATTAAAGGGTTTTTAAATTATTAAACAATATTATATCTAGCTACATATAATTAATCCTTGTTGATTGCTCCATTATGTAAACAACCAGTACTAGTGCCCCATGGTTGTCTACCAAAATGGTAAACAACCGGGTTAATTAATTGTTATTACCTAATTTATAATTTACGGAGCTACACTTCGTAACAATAATGTAGCGAGAACAGCACTGTAATGATTTGCGTAGTTTATGAGAGATAAATGTAGAAATCTGACGTAGTACGCTCAGCTGTTTATACACAGATAGTAACTGTGATCTAATAATTGTGATTTAATATAATGATTTCTATTGAAAGCTGCAGTCAAGTAATGAGATCTGGTTATAGCTTAGTTAATCTTGCGTTAGATTAATCCTCAAATAGGCTGTATGAATCGACATATCTGTACAATAATTCGTTAGTTCACATTCTGACTCACCAATATCACACTTTAATTCCTACCAACCAGCATAAATGCTAATCTTAGCCCTTCTAGCCAAAATTCTACTGCCTCGCTGACGTAATTTAGCTAATCGGATAGGCGATAGAGCTTGAGTTTAACGACAGTAGCACCTTTGAGATAAAAATGAGATGGTATTTCACTGTAAGACATCATTTAATGGCCCTTGACATTAATATTCCATCGATGTGTAAAATAGCCTGTGGCTAGTTTGCCTTGGTAGAAGTAATTGCTGATTGATCTATGTACATTATTTCAGATCATCATTTCTATATCTATAAATCTAGAGTTATATTGGTTTCGTATATTGTACAAGCTTAGACACCCCTCTAAAATGAAATGGTCAGTGCAGAGATGTATGCAATAATGAAATAATGATAATCTGTAATGATTATGATCTAAATGCAGCATATATTCTGATGTATCAAGAAAGTATTCTAGGAGCCTGTGCTCCTAATTACGAGGGCTACTACTTCCTTTA
>NW_002061981.1:0-1277 GCF_000150275.1 Trichoplax adhaerens
GAGCTCTAATAGCAGTCAATCATATATAGAAGGGAAAAAAATTCATTACCTATTGTATGATTTACTAGACAGTGGTATAAACTTTGCATTAAATTTTTGAAAGCAAGACATTTCATTTCTGGTCGAAAAATTTTCAAAGTCCATTTTCTCCATCCGTGTGACATGAAAATAATGAACTGCATGAGCAAGGGTTTCTGTTTAATGTGTTTAGTCATTAGATAAGAACGGAAAAAGTTGCCATTTTAGAACTTTATTCTATACCGTATAGACTATGAAAATGGCCTAATAGTAGACAATGAACTGCAGCAGTTCCTGAAGTTTAGAATCGAAAACATAAGGTCACAAAGAATTCAAAAAATGATTACTGGCATTAAGTTATTAAACGTTAGAATAAAAGCCTATAAAATGCCTATCGTAATTAGATAGAAGATTAATAAATTTATTTCTTTAATTTAAAACTACGATACTATTCAACATATTAATACAATTCTTAGCCAAGATCGGCAGATATCATTTATGATCTCAATTGTTATGGAAGGCTAGAATTAAATATCAGAAAAAGGCACAAAAGTCAGTATTGTAAAGGAAAGGATTTATCCAAGAAATAATTTCAGTTGAGTCTATAATATCAATTGGATAATTCAACTATTAATCGATTCTAATTCAAGCTTGAAAAATCGTTTATAAAGGAAATAATTTCAGTTGAGTCTATAATATCAATTGGATAATTCAACTATGAATCGATTCTAATTTCAAGCTTGAAAAATCGTTTATAAAGGATAACTAACTTTTAAACTATTTCACGAGAAATGGGCATGTAAGAAAGAGAAAAGTAAGAACAACCGGTTTAGGGCGATATAACAAGAAAATAAAGAAATAAAAAAAAATAAGAACTTTTAGTGAAAGTGTAAGAGTCCGTAAAAAGATGTTAATTAAACATTTCAAAATAATGTTATAAGAATCTAATATTTAAAAATTCCACTACGTTGGTAGGAATACTTGGGACGATATTTTCGCAGAGTCATTGAAAAAACTCTTCAAAATTTTAAAAACGATTTTGAAACTGAAACTATTTTCTTAGTCAAGATCGCAAAAGTTTTCTAAAGTCAGTCCAATTGCTTTATATCGATATCTAATGCATCCTACACATTTTTAAGTGTCGTTATTTAGATCAGCTACAATTTTGGGCAGGGTTAGATAATTGTAATATAATTTACTAAAAATAAACTACCAGACTAGTAGTATTCAGTCTCCAACCTTGCATATGTATCCCAAAA
>NW_002061980.1:0-1279 GCF_000150275.1 Trichoplax adhaerens
GCAACATTTGTACTCATTGTAATCGATCTAATATTTTAAGAATTAAAATTTTTATGCATGTCTACTGAGCAACAGCAGTAATCTTACAGGGCAGCAAAGTATAATCTATAGATAATCCCGAGTGCAGAGTGTACTGCAGTATCGGTTTACCTACATATAAATGAAACCCTCCATGTTTAGACTTGCAGCAATAGCAACTCAGTATAAATTGCAATTTTTAGATTAAAGGCTCAGCTATAAATACTTAAACTAAATAGATTGTATACACTTATTAATTTGAAGCCATAGCAAGCAAGTATTGTAATGTTTCAGTTATTGGTAATATGGATATGCTAGGTATTAATTGCAACATAACCCTGTTCGTCCGTTATATTCATTAATTTAGTTTGTAATAAATAGTATAGCTAATAAGTAGTAATTAATAGAACATAATTTCTTACAGAATTCTTATTGCGATAGTATTATTGATCCTTTTTTATAAGAAAACTTGATTTTTAACCATTACCGATGTACTGTGCAGGATAATATAAATAATAATACTATAAATGTGGCGTTAAATTAGGTTGCAGCTATTTTTATGGGAAATATTTGTGATAGTCTAGACTATCCACCAAAGGAGATGCTGAGAGATCTTACCCGTGATCATACTATCAGTACGTGTTACCAAGTCTGTTATTATGGGAAGCAAGACTGTCTAGCTGAAATTCAAGGTTCCCAAGCTGAGGTATTTGCCGACTTGGCTAAATTCCTGGACTTAATTGGGCAGCACAATGATCTTACCGTGTCAAAGGTAGATTCAAGTGATGGAATCTTCCGGAAGTGCTTTCTGGCACTTGGTTATTCTGTCAATGCTTACAGAAACTATCGGCCGTTAGTAAGCATAGATGGAACTCATATGTTGTAACTGTGGAAAGGATCTTGTTGTGTGCTGTTGGGCTTGACGCACTCGGTCGTTTGGTACCGCTCGCGTTCGCTTGGGTTGGAACAGAAAATGCTGAAAGCTGGGGATGGTTTTTGGTTAATCTTGTACAGGCCTACCCAATGATGTCTGATCTGGCAACAACATTCTTGTCAGACAGACAATAGGGCCTAGTTGAGGTCTTGGCTAGTACGATACCTAACGCAAAGCATGGGCATTGCGTTAGGCATTTAATAGAAAATCTTAAGCGCCAAGTTAACAATGCTAGTGTTAACAGGATAGTCTGGAAGATGGCGGCATCGAAATGCAGCAGTGAATACGATCGAATACTGCTAGCAATAAAAGCTACCTCCGAAATGG
>NW_002061979.1:0-1279 GCF_000150275.1 Trichoplax adhaerens
GAGTTGTATGATAGCTAGGGCTACACAGCCAAGTATGCCCCAACGGGCTAAGCATGTACTAGTCTTGGACTTTTAAAATAGTTTTATTGAGTGAAGGTAGCCTTGCCATCCAAGACTACTCTGACCCCACGGTCAACCGACAACTGAACTGCGAGTGAGAGAGCTGGGCTTTATATACCCTAGCTCGGTTGCACTCGGTGCACAGCTTAGGTAAACAACTCTAAAACATACAGCTTTTGTATAGCCGTTTGCCTATATGGTTTAGTATGACAAACGGCGTAAACAACACTAATGAGTTATGAACTAATTGAGAGCCAATTAACAACCAAAGGCTCAGCACAAAGCAACAGAGATTACTATGGTGTGAACATTACTTATTACTTCTGTAAACACATTGTTCTGCACAGAGTCTACAACAAGTGTAATTAGACTACTAATAATGTTATAATTACTCCATAGCTAATAAATAAATGTTATTGCCAATTAATAAAATCTTAATTACTATTTACCAAGGCTAATGCCACAATTAATTGATGGAGTCTATACTCCGTCACAACAGTAGATATTAATAATGGCGATACGTTAGCACCCGCTACGTACGCGCGATTATCATGCATTTATCGTGCGATTATCGCACATTTATTGTGTGATTATCGCGCATTTATCGTGTGATTATCACGCATTTATCGTGTGATTATCGCGCATTTATCGTGTGACTATCGCGCGCTTATCGTGTGATTATCGCGTATACAAATCATGTAAATCTTATATTGTCAAGTTACTATGTGTGCACCATAAATTTAGTGGAATGGTATAAAAGGACGAGCGAATGCTCAGTTCCTGAGTTCCTTATTAGATCGTGTACGAGAAGGTACTCGGCTACTCTACTAATAAAAACTATACTAATCTTTTAGAACAGTCTTATCCGTGTGTGACCGAAAGTAGTAAAGAACTACCATACAGCAGATCTCCAGGTATAGTGGAGCAAGGCATAAGTAATCTATTACTTTAGTGTAGTAGTTCGCAACATAAGTTTGTGACACCTGACATTAAATAAAACAAAGCCTGCATTAATATATCTTATATGTATAATGGGAAGTCTAATCACGATTTAAATACATTAGTTGCCTCCTTAATATGCTAGTGGTGTGTTTTATTATTATACTTGGTAGAGTAATTTAGCAAAGGATTATCATCTAGTCTTATCCGCGTTATCGTGAAAATAGTGTTACTTTTGAAGACTAATAAAATGTTTTGTGCAGTTGAAATGGTAAAAATC
>NW_002061978.1:0-1280 GCF_000150275.1 Trichoplax adhaerens
ACAGGTACCCAAAATGTGAAAGGGAAACTAGCCTCTTTCTGGTAGCGACCATCGGTACCGGTACCAGCGATTGGAAAAAAGTAAACACCGGTAAAGTGCGACGTACAGTACATTGTACAGTGCGGCCTACAGTATATTGTACTGTACCCTATCGAAGGAATTGACGGTACAGTACAGTATACTGTACTGTACGGCACCAACAGTAGAGTACAAGTGTATGAAATTGCGAGACGAATTCAATTTTGTACTGTACAGTACATGGCGCAGTAGTTCTCTTCTCTTGCTACACTACTGTACAGTACAGTACAGTACAGTACAGTACTGTAGAGTTTCACTGTAGGCTGTACAGTACAGTACAGTACTGTAAATGTGCAGTGCACAACTGACAGAGAAAAGGAAAGTAATTGGAAATTTATTCCTTTAGTATTAACACAATCCATTGACGCAAAGTATCACCAAGGGGGACATTCTGCTCGTTAATTATACAAATTTAGAAATGGCTACATGTCGAATGGATAGAATCAAGCATTCACCATTAACAGTAAGTACTGCACAGTAACGGCGAACTAGGCAAAGTCCACCATAGTTTTTTTACCTTGTGTGGTGTCCATTGTCCACTGTCCAAGTGACCACTGGTGTACTGTACACTGTACACTGTAACGGCGAACTAGGCAAAGTCCATCATAGTTTTTACCTTGTGTGGGTATCCATTGTCCACTGTCCAGTGGCCACTAGTGTAAGCTGTGCAGTACTGTACAGTGTACACTGTACAGTATGATTATTTTCGATGTCTCCTATTCGTTAAAAAATTAAAGTTGTATTCCGTTGAAATTCCTGTATAGTATTTATATATACCCATAGAAGCATATCTCCCAATATAGATTATCATGATAACATGAACGTACTATGTCAATAGATGGCAAAAAAATCGTTTTAATGGCGGACCGTTATTTTTACTTAGAGAAATAAGAACCAAGTTGGCATTCCTGAGCTATTAGGCTACAACCAAGTATAGAATTTATCTAGTTTGGGTCTGATTTAGCCTATACAATTATATGTTTTCGGGGTGCCATCGAAAATAATCACACTCAGGGTGTGTGGAAAGTCATTTGAGATTTCTGAGTGTAATATCAGGATATTTTCCAATGATTTTCCTCACATTTTTGTTGTAATCGTATAGAGTAAAGCTCATCAGCTCACAGTAATCCCCATACGCCACCATTCTTCGTGGTACAATCTCTTGTGTTTGACCATAGAGGCAACTACTGTATAGGACTAAA
>NW_002061977.1:0-1283 GCF_000150275.1 Trichoplax adhaerens
TATAAAATGATAATTTACCGATTATATGAACTTTTCAGACAACTAAATTTCATTATAAAAATGAAAATTGGAATAAGCAACTTATTTATTTGTTAAACTAGCATAGATCTTGATAATTATAGATATGTATCTTGCATTAGAATGCATTAATAAATTTCAGAGATAGTTCTTCGTTCCTGAACATTAGACAAGTTGCCATTGACAGTTAAGTTTTAAGCTCCTAAACATATACCCATTTCTTTGAGATGGTGATGGCATAATTTATGGTAGCGATATCTTTTCAAGCAAATTATATGTAGTAATGGACTTCTAGAATTAAGCCTTTGAAGTACGATTTATGATCGAATTAATTATGCAACTGATCGTGCTAAAATCCGTCATTAAAATATTAAGTAAGACGATCACGCGATTAATTTGTTGTAATTTATTTAAAGTCATTAGTGTATTAATTTATAACATTTAATGGCAATTATATTTAAAAAGTAACAATACGGATATGGGAAAGCTTATAAAATGTAAAGTTATAGCTTATGCTAAGATTTAGATTTGTAGAGTTGAAGCATCATAATGAATAGTCATATAATTTATAATTTATGCAACTTTCAAAACGATACCGTTATCTAGATCATTTAATATAATGTATAATTAGCCCAATAATTTTTTGTTTTTTACGTGATGATATCTTGCAACGGTATAAAGTTACTGAACCTCTGACAGGTCTATCAAATGGTAACACTATCTGTTAAATGAGCACATTATCGTAAACCGTCAGCAAAGCGACGGGAGTTTGCACTAGTAAATATTAAATGAGCTGATATGAATGGCTGTCACGGTACGAACTACCGTGAAGAAATAGCTACCTAAATTTGGTTAATATAATATAGTGATAATATATTACAACTAGTTACTTACAATAGGAATTACTCTAATTATAAATGTGTTACAGTAAATTTAATGCTGTGCTGTAATGTGCACTGAAATGATTCTGTGAATGGACATATTGTAGTCCGACTGTGAAAAATTAGTTAGTAGATGTTCTCACCTAAGTATTTTTATAAGATGACTCATGATTGTTAGCTGCTGTAGAAGGGTATATAAACCCGTCAGATAGTTGAATAAAATAGTTCTCAATTGTCTAGTTGTGTTTAACGTAGAATCTAAGTCGTCTAAATTCTTGTGAGTAGGGATACTGAATCCGCAGATTTTTAGAGATTTAGAGATTTCTTTTACGGTATCCTCGTCACGAAGTTGGTTTGTGATAATGGCTGATACCATCTAGTTTT
>NW_002061976.1:0-1284 GCF_000150275.1 Trichoplax adhaerens
ATCATCAGAATCGTTATCATTCAGTGAAGGCACTGAAAGTAACTTAAATTTCTTTGACTTTTCCAAGTGAGGCATACCTTTATCTTTTTCATCTACTTTTAGTTGTAATGGTTTATGACAATCAAATTTTATTTGGCTAATTTTTTTACAATTGATTTTTTCAACGGAGATATTAATCTATATGCTACCTCTTCGGCTACCTTTCTGGCATCTCGCGCTTTCACTATTATTTCAATGCCAAACAAAATTGCGCCGACATGGCTGCATAGTGCATGCATACCCTAGCTCTGCCATTCACGTACAATGACCGGCCAGAATAGTTCCAGCAATTTACGTTATAAGCCATTGATCTAATGGAGAATCTGTTAACTACTGCGAACGTTTGATCTCATGTAAATTTAAATACCGTACAATTTAAACTAAGATATACACGAATAGCTGAATACAGGAATTAGTAATAGCTTACTGACGTAGATTTAACATTTATTTGCTATTGCGAATCGTTGAATACTTCAATATGCAGCTGTAAAATGTAAAATAGATCAATGAATATAGTCTATACAAATTGCGAAAAGCTCAGTACATAATTTGTACATTTATAAAAAAATTAATTATTCAATGTAATTGAAGCAATGACATAAATAGTTATTTGCTTAAGAATAAATGCTGCTGCTACATCATCATGACATTAATTCGATTTTCGTACGAAAAATACTACAGTTATATCCGAATGTATTCGTACCTTTCCCTTAACTTGTATGTAATTATTAATCTTCGTTTGTTCCAGTTTTACAACCCATCCACCATTTGCATATTTATACGCATCTAAACTATTATAAGCCTTTAGTTC
Source organism: Trichoplax adhaerens (assembly GCF_000150275.1). NCBI lineage: Eukaryota > Metazoa > Placozoa > Uniplacotomia > Trichoplacea > Trichoplacidae > Trichoplax > Trichoplax adhaerens. The sequence goes on from NW_002061976.1 coordinate 851, forward strand.
TGCCCTAGAATATGGACTATTCGTGTTGATTAAATAAATAATTTATTATATCTGTTCCGGCTAAAACCCGATCTCGGTTAGTACGCGTAATAATAGTCTATTACGCGTACTAGCCGGCTATTATGCATAATATCAATGTCCATTCGGCTAAAGCCCGATTGAAGAGGGATGCTAATTTAGAATAGCCATACTAATCAATGAAATTGGGCGAAAGTGATCTCGTTTAATCTTGTTAGTAGGAAACAAAGATAACTAATCAAATAGGACGAAAATGATCTTGCTAGTAGTAAAAAGACTAACCAATCTAATTGAACGAGAATGATGATACAGGATAATACTAATTTCTTATTATTGTTAATTGCGGACACCAACTCACACCATTTACTCTTAGTTCCAGTATACATTTGTGAACTACTGCGTCTAACTCTATCACA
>NW_002061975.1:0-1284 GCF_000150275.1 Trichoplax adhaerens
CACTTTTATCATGGCCACATGAATTTTGTATTCCATTTGTCGGCAATACAGTACATCCGCTAGAACGAATGCCATCCTTTAATCATGCCTGCTGTCTATCTCATCACGATAATCTTGAGAAATGTGCTGTAGCACAGCACTAATCATGATTGTAGTTTATGATCTTACTTTATGCTTGCTACTACGGTACGCCCATTTAGTAGCATTTGTCGATGCTGTTGACAAATGCAAGAGCTGAGCAGATTCTAGAAGATGGGTTTTCCCCTGTGTAGACCTGTCAGCATGCATCCACCAGCAACCCCTTTTTCAATATGGCTTAAGAAGCTGTAGAATACCACTCTTGACTAGGTATTTTAATTGATTTCCATTGTGTAATGTGTATGGTAGTGTCCCTAGGAATATTCACGAAGATTGTTGTTCATTATCATGACAGACGCCATAGTGAGCATTATTTGCAAAAATCAACATCGCATCCATTCTCGACAACCCCGCACACGCCATCATCGATTGCAAATGCATGCAATGATACTGCTGTAGACGAGGTCATCATTTATAAATTTAAGGACAGTAACGTTGGTGGTCCCTATGCAATAGAATTTACTGTATTATCATGATCGACGCCATGATGAGCATTATTTGCAAAAATTAACATCGCATGCATTCTCGACAACCCCTCACACGCCATCATCGATTGCAAATGCATGCAGTGGTTACCGCTGTGCATGCAGAGATACCGCTGTGGACGAGGCCATCATTGATGAATTTAAGGACAGTAATGTTGGTGCTCCCTATGCAATAGTATTTATTATCATGATTGACGCCATGATGAGCACTATTTGCAAAAATCAACATCGCATACTTTCTCAACAACCTGCAGACGCCATCATCGATAGCAAATGCATGCAGTGATACCGCTGTGGACGAGGTCATCATTTATAAATTTAAGGACAGTAACGTTGGTGCTCCCTATGCAATAGAATTTACTGTATTATCATGATCGACGCCATGATGAGCATTATTTGCAAAAATTAACATCGCATGCATTCTCGACAACCCCTCACACGCCATCATCGATTGCAAATGCATGCAGTGGTTACCGCTGTGCATGCAGAGATACCGCTGTGGACGAGGCCATCATTGATGAATTTAAGGACAGTAATGTTGGTGCTCCCTATGCAATAGTATTTATTATCATGATTGACGCCATGATGAGCACTATTTGCAAAAATCAACATCGCATACTTTCTCAACAACCTGCAGACGCCATCATCGATAGCAAATGCA
>NW_002061974.1:0-1286 GCF_000150275.1 Trichoplax adhaerens
TGCAAAAAAGTCCATAATAATATGTGCTTTCAATATGATTTTGATCTGCTGCTTTTTTAAAATATTCTTGAGCACATTCAAAATCTGCAACCATTTTACAATGCATTCCATATATATATTGTGATTTAATATGATTNTGATCTGCTGCTTTTTTTAAATATTTTTCTGCACATGGTATTTTGTTTTCAGAGAGGCAAAATCTACCATATTCATATTGTGATTCAATATGATTTTGATCTGCTGCTTTTTTTAAATATTTTTTTGCACATTCAGCATCTTTTTCTTCTTTACAAAATCTCCCATATATATATTGTGCCGTCACATCTCCTTTATCCGCCATGCTTTTAAAGGATTGAAGGTCAGACTCAGAAATCAACTCAGTGAGTAATTTATAACCTAAATTGACTGCACCATTTAGAGTTAATAAAGTTGTTGAAGCTCCAAATAATATTTTGCAGTAACTTGGGTCTGCAGAAGAAGTTAAATATATACTACCAGCATTGTAGAGTAATTGTGTTGCTGCTGAAGACATATCTAAATTGTATGTATCTTGTATAAATTGATATGTAAGAAATGAATATACACCATAACTTAATATTGCTGAAGAAGGGTTAAATAAACTAGCTATTAAGATAACATTTTTAGAGATCTCAAATATAGTCATCCAATTAGGTTCAGACATAGCAAAGTCTAAAACAGACGAAAGTAATTTTAATGTTAAAAACCCCCCACTAACAAGCTTGTTTGTTTTAGTAATATAGCTTTGTGTAAGCACTAAAAATTCTTTTTCTTTCATTTTAAGTACTTCCGATGCAGAGTCAGACAACTTGTTATATAAGTCGTTAATTACTAAAAATTCACCAGCTGACCCATTTTTATCAGGATGCGTTACTACTGCTAATTTTCTATAACCTTCTACTATATTGCTTTGACTCGTAATATTTAATGGATTTCCTTTCTTATCTGTTATTTCTTTTTCACGAATTAATCTCTGAAAATTACTAATTTCATTATGTAGAAAAAATCCTTTTTTCCCAAAATAATAAGAAAAGCGGAATTTTTCTAATAAATTAGAATTAGTTAACCTATCTGCTTGATTATTGCCTTGTTTAGGTAATGACATTGCCATTGTATCTATCCAGGAGTCTACTTGTGTAACATTACCCTCAAAACTTTCTTCGTATACAGGCAATAGATCTAATACATTTGAACTATAGGAAATTTTTCCAAAGCATTTTTTATGGGATCAATATCATCTACTGTTTTTATCACTTGTAGAACTCTTG
>NW_002061973.1:0-1287 GCF_000150275.1 Trichoplax adhaerens
CTGATCATTATAATTATTTTTTCCTGGACAGACTGACAGAATATTGGACTATCTCTATGTAGTCGAGGGCTGTAAAGTGAACACAGGACTGATCATTATAATTAATTATTTTTTCCATGGACAGACTGACAGAATATTGGACTATCTCTATGTAGTCGAGGGCTGTAAAGTGAACACAGGACTGATCATTATAATTAATTATTTTTTCCATGGACAGACTGACAGAATATTGGACTATCTCCATGTAGTCGAGGGCTGTAAAGTGAACACAGGACTGATCATTATAATTATTATTATTTTTCCATCGACAGACTGACAGAACATTGGACTATCCCAGTGTCTCTTTGTAGTCGAGGGCTGTAAAGTGAACACAGGACTGATCATTCTAATTATTTTTCTATCGACAGACTGACAGAACATTGGACTATCCCAGTATCTCTATGTAGTCGAGGGCTGTAAAGTGAACACAGGACTGATCATTATAATTAATTAATTATTTTTTCTATCGACAGACTGACAGAACATTGGACTATCCCACTGTCTCTTTGTAGTAGATTAATTACAGTACAGTACTGTATACTGTTTTAATGAACCATGCAGCATTTCAGTACAGTACAGTACTGAACATAGGACTACAGTAATAATTCATAATTTTTTCATCGACGGACTGACAGAATATTGGACTATCGCACAGCAGTGTAATACATGAACACGTTGAAGAGTCTCTTCGCAGTCGATTAAGGTGAACACAGGACTCATAATAATTAATTATTATTTTTTCATCGATAGAGTAATAGAATATTGGACTATCCCACAACAGTGTTTTGCATGAACATTGAACTGTCGATTGAATGAATGATACCGTTTTAATGGACCATGCAGTATTTCAGTACTGTACTCTGCCCTACTGTAGGTAGTCGAGGGCTGCATTTTTAGGTGAACACAGGACTAATTATATTATTTTTTTTTCTTTTCATCGACAGACTGACAGAATATTGGACTGTCCCACAGTCTCTTTGCAGTCGATTAATTACAGTACACTGATTTCAGTACTGTAGTCGAGGGCTGTAAAGTCAACACAGGACTCATAATGATCAATCAACAGATTGATAGAATATTGGACTATCCCAGTGTTTAACATGAACAGTCTCTTTGAAGTTGATTAATGATTTATACCGTTTTAATGGACTATACAGCATTTCAGTACTATCCTGTGCACTGAACTTTGCACTGAGTGTACAGTATAGTGTATTGTCGAGGGATGAAACACAGGACTAAGAATTACAG
>NW_002061972.1:0-1288 GCF_000150275.1 Trichoplax adhaerens
ACTTTTCGTAGCATTCGCAGCTGCAATCCGCATGGCAACCTTTTACCTTATTTTACACATAGTTAAATTATTCTTAGTAAGACTATTCTACTGCGGACTATCATTAATCCAATATGGATACGACTACAGTACTTACGTAGACATTATTCACACCAGCCAAAGTACAATGAATTAACCATATCCTAATATATGATTTACAGTTCTATTTTTACCTACAGCCATATTAGTAACTCAACACCTTACTGTATATAGTCATCTGTACTCTAGCATAGAGTCTCTACCACTACAGTCTATAGTTATAGCTACCAAATATCTCTTAGGATAAATATCTACCGTACATTATACTACACATGGCTAACAGTCTACAATCACAATACTAAGTTACATTACAATGATTAAATGTACTGAAATGATTTGGACAGCGCTTGTTTATATGGCCTTTGATATTTGCTGACCATTTTAAAGATATGATGCCAGTACTATTTTTTGGCATAAAAGTTGCAATAAGCTCTGTATCATATAAATTTGGATGTATACGAGCTATGTATCGAGAAATACATAGACAATCTTAATACTTGATTTAGGCTTTTTTAAATTTATGAAGAATCCTGCACTCAATTCTATGTAAGGTAAGTACATCCCGCTTTCTTTCATGCAAGTGAATTTTATTTACCTAAGTAATGCCTAAAATCCTTTCAACGCTATGTGAACACATAGTAAATATTATAAATTTATATGAGAAGAAGATGCAATTAAAGGATCACTTTACATCCAAAAATATTGTAACTAATTGCCAATGCTCAATGATCAAGGATCAATTAACATGTTAGCAGCCAAAAGATATCGCAAAGCATATAAAACTGAACCTTAGTAAGTTTAAAAAAATGTATAAAACGCTTTGACTACTCATTAATAATTTTGAATGCATCGTAAAAGTGAAATATTAGTAAAGTATGGTACTCTCTCACTAGGAATTTTATACCTATTCTAAAAACTATAGCAGCTCCCATTGTATAAATATTACAATATTTAAAGAAAAGTTTTATTTTATGGCCTGATATTTAGAGAGTTTTAAATACGTTATTAGTAACTCATGATGGAGAAAATTACAATGCTATGCTGTAGCTTATCGGTTACGAAAGCTATCACGGTATATAGCTATCAAGGTGTATAAGCTGTAACTCTGTACGAGTAGTAAATAATAACAAACCTGCTCTTTATTATCTTGATAATATCAGAATAACAGATATTGTTTTTTCAGTCCCATTGGATTCAAAAGAAAATTATG
>NW_002061971.1:0-1289 GCF_000150275.1 Trichoplax adhaerens
CAAGAGGTTTAGCTCAAATTGAAGTTACATTTGATGTTGATGCTAATGGAATATTACATGTATCTGCAAAAGATAAGGGAACTGGGAAAGAGCAAAAGATTACTATCCAATCTTCTGGTGGTTTATCTGATGAAGAAATTCAACAAATGGTCAAGGATGCAGAAGAAAATGCAAGTAAAGATGAGGAGAAAAAAGCTTTAGTTGAAGCTAAAAACAAAGCAGACTCTTTAATTCATTCAACTGAAAAAAGCTTACAAGAGCATGGTGAAAAAATTTCATCTGCAGATAAAGAAGAAGTTGAAAATATTATTAAAGATTTAAAAGGATCTTTAGAATCAGAAAATGTTGATGAGATTAATAGCAAGGTTGAAAGCTTAACTCAAGCATCTATGAAAATTGGTCAGCAAGTATACGGTAATGAACAGCAACAAGCAGCCTCTGCACAAACAAATCCTGATAATGAAAATTCTTCAGATCAATCTGATGCAAATGAAGAGGAAAAAGTAGTTGATGCAGAATACGAGGAAGTAGATGAAGAAAAAAATAAAGATTCAAAATAATATTTAGATGAGCTAGTTATATAGTATATTGTATTTAGATGACTGAATTTTTAAAATAAATATATTATAGCTAGCTCTTATGTTCTCCACTCAAAGTTGGATTTTTTTAATAATAATTGTACTTACATCAGTTTTTATTGATCTTGGTATATCATTAAGAAATTCAAAAAATATGAGCCTTAAAAGTGCGGTATTCTTATCTGCAACCTGGATAGCACTTGCAATTTCATTTGGTATATTTATATATTTCTATGCTGGAATTGATATGGCAATAGAGTATATTACAGCTTATAGTATTGAGCTGTCTCTTAGTATAGACAATGTATTTATATTCATAATCATTTTCAAATATTTTAAAATTGATTCTAAGTACCAACATAAAGTTCTATTTATTGGGGTGCTAAGTGCTATAATATTTAGGTTAATTATGATCATTTTTGGTCTTTATATTATCCAGATGTTTGAATGGCTATTCTTACCATTTGGCTTAATATTAATTTATAGTGGCTATAAATTGCCAAAAATGGAAGAGAATCAATCAGATTCTTTACAAAATAACTTTATATTAAAGTTTATTAAAAAACGTTTTAATTACTCTAATAGTCAGTCTAATGGAAATTTATATTTTTACAAAAATGGTAAGCTTTTCATTACACCACTTGCCCTTGCATTATTAGTAATTGAAAAGGCAGATCTTGTATTTGCACTTGATTCAATACCAGCAGTTCT
>NW_002061970.1:0-1291 GCF_000150275.1 Trichoplax adhaerens
TAATTCTAAGCTATCCAATATACATTTGAATTTAAGCAAGCGACTAATATCGTCAGATGTTGATTCTACCTTTGACGTTTACTCTTACTCAAATAGTCACGAATATCTAAAATTACTAATGCTGCCTTTATCTGTTACTCCTACTTAATGTTGCTATCAAATAGTAAATAACCCTTGTGTCACAAACCAGCTTCGCGATAAGAATAACGTAAAACAAATACTATAGTCTCCGGGATTCAGTATCCCTTAACTACCTCACAAGAATTTAGACGCCTTTGATTCTACGTTAAACTTAACTAGACAATTGAGAACTAATTTATTCAACTATCTGACGGGCTTACATACCCTTCTACAGCAGCTAACATTCATGAGTCATCTTATACAAATACTTAGGTGAGGACATCTACTAACTAATTTTCCACAGTCGGACTACAACATGTCCATCCATTCACAGAATCACTTCATTGCACATTACATCACAGCATTAAATTTACTGTAACACATTTACAATTAGAGTAATTTCTATTGTAAGTAACTAGTTGTAATATATTATCACTATAATATATTAACCAAATTGCCAAAATGCCAATTTTTTAATTATTCGGTAAAAATTTCCAAATGCGCTTATTAAATATTTTATATCGTTACAAAGGTTCTATGCTATAGGAAAGACATTTACTAAAAATGAATCAGCACTTGTATTGATGTTTAAAACGACTGGATATCTGATACTTAATCAATTTACACCGTTACTATAAAATCAATTTAAGTTGTAAACTGAATTTAAACTGTTATTTAAAGTAGCAATGGTTAAGGTATGAATTCTTCATCTTCTAACTGGCATTTCTTACTACTATCGATATTAAAAAAGTTCCAGCTAAATTTATCAATATTTATCCGCTTTGCTTTTAATAAATATGACGCAATCTAATTAACATTTAAATTATATTAAAACCTATAGAAAGCTATCAATTAAGGAATTGATCGATATCGATCACCAAATCATTAAAATTCTATTGAGTCGTGAGAAAATAGCCTCTGGAATCTATTTTGAAGTTATTTATGCATAGTAAATATTGTCCATATTCAAAAAAAATGTCTTTTTATTATGATTGTAACTGCCAAGTTCTTTTAACGGAAATTGAGTATTTAGCTTTAAGGATTCCTCTAATCGATAATTTAACAACGATTTAATATTGGTCTACGCTTAATGATATCTTACAAGCACACAGATTACAGTAAGCACAGATTTTCGTAACTTATACATTATATTTGAGTGCTAATCCTCATC
>NW_002061969.1:0-1290 GCF_000150275.1 Trichoplax adhaerens
TTCGAGTTATCTTGTACTTTGTGTATTTTTTGCATTGATTTATACTTGATGTAGCGTCGACTTCTTCTAGTGTTATACTAAGTTACGAGTTAGTATAAGGGCGATACTTATGTAAATCTCTACTACAAATAGATATCTCAAAATCAGACAATCTAGGAAACGAGTACTACTACTCTCGTACAGTACAGTTTTACAATCGTGATCTAAGCTATGTGTATCGACTATGTAGATTAGTGCCTACCTATAGTTTATGTAACAAGTTTATTATATTATTCGAGTTATGCTTGTACTTTGCGTATTTTTTGAATTGATTTATACTTGACATTGCGCTGACTTCTTCTAGTGTTATACTAAGTTACGAGTTAGTATAAGGACTATACTTATGTAAATCTCTACTACAAATAGATATCTCAAAATCAGATAATCTAGGAAACGAGTACTACTGCTCTCGTACAGTACAGTTTTACAATCGTGATCTAAGCTATGTGTATCGACTATGCAGATTAGTGCCTACCTATAGTTTATGTAACAAGTTTATTATATTATTCGAGTTATACTTGTATTTTGTGTATTTTTTGCATTGATTTATACTTGACGTAGCGTCGACTTCTTCTAGTATTATACTAAGTTACGAGTTAGTATAAGGGCGATACTTATGTAAATCTCTGCTACAAATAGATATCTCAAAATCAGATAATCTAGGAAACGAGTACTACTGCTCTCGTACAGTACAGTTTTACAATCATCATCTAAGCTATGTGTATCGACTATGCAGATTAGTGCCTACCTATAGTTTATGTAATAAGTTTATTATATTATTCGAGTTATGCTTGTACTTTGTGTATTTTTTGCATTGATTTATACTTGACGTAGCGTCGACTTCTTCTAGTGTTATACTAAGTTACGAGTTAGTATAAGAGCGTGTAATACTACTTCCCTATATTAACTACAATCATTTCACAAGAATGAGTAAGACTCGGTTAATATAAAAAGTTTATTACGATGTTAAAATACAGGCATTAAAAACTACGGATATAATATCAAAAGAATATCTACTATGTCTTCTTCAAGCTAACCTATGAATGAATCTATCTCCACAATTATATTAGCCTCCTTATATATCTATCTTTGATGTAAATATTTACATCAAAACTCTATCACAATTTTCCCTATGCAAAATAGTATATCGTAACGGCTACAGTATAGGAGCCCTTTAACATGATCCGCGTCTTGTTGATATCGCCTCGAACCTTGTTCTTCAGCTCCTCGATCAATAGTCAATCTTCTAGG
>NW_002061968.1:0-1295 GCF_000150275.1 Trichoplax adhaerens
GTNTGATCTGCCATTTGATTCCGTAAATTGGTTATACATGTACAGCAAGACGCCATCTACCTTGCGCACCGAAAGCATTTGCTTTCCTATTATAGTGTCTGAATTATTAAGTATTAATTTAAAGGCATAGTGACTTAAACAGTCGCTTGAGTGTTAACAACCTTACAAGAATTGAGACGCCTTTGCTTCTACGTTAAAACAACTATAAAACTCTTCTTTTATTCAAGTATCTGCCGAGCTTCAATACCCTTCGGCAGCAGCTATCATGTTTGAGTCATAACAGTTGACGAAATTTAGCTCATATTGGATAGCTAAATTAGTACAGACATTATTCATAATTTTGGAGTTTTCCTGAACAATTCTAGATAATTAGTCATAGCAGTTGACGAAATTTAGCTCATATTGGATGGCTAAATTAATACAGACATTATTCATAATTTTGGAATTTCCTGAACAATTCTAGATAATTAGTCATAACAGTTGACGAAATTTAGCTCATATTGGATAGCTGAATTAATATAAATCAACTATAAAACTCTTCTTTTATTCAACTATCTGCCGAGCTTCAATACCCTTCGGCAGTAGCTATCATGTATGAGTCATAACAGTTGACGGAATTTAGCGTCATATTGGATAGCTCAATTAATACAAACATTATTCATAATCTTGGAGTTTTCCTGAACGATTCTAGATAATTAGACTATAGTATGTCCACACACAGAATTCTTGATAATATCATCTATCATTGAACATCTTCAGGCTATTGATGATAAGCGTTACAAGACATAACACCATTACCAATGAATATTAGTTACGTTATGAGAACTTTTACTACAATACAGCATCATTTACTGTAACAAAATAATAACTACCGTAGTTCTTGCAGTACGTCATTATTAGTTATCTCCATATAGAAATGTTAAAACACTCAATTTAGTCATTGACTCTTGGCGGTGGTTGGTATCGTGACATATATTGAAATCCATTCTGTTTTACTAATCGTTGCTTGCAATCAGTTGTTTAATATCCTCCATATTCTTGAATTAATCCAAGTGATTCACAACAGTCACTACAGAAGCTATCCCTACTACAGTAGTGTAAGTAACTCATTTTCCGGTATTTTGGCTTGATTTGTGTACAATGTCTATCTGTCCGAGGTATTGTGGTCTAGAGTACAGTACATACCCTTCACTACACAGTAGTATGTACTGTACACCATGTACGGTAGTGTGCCAATTCGCCTTGTTATTCAATTTGCAAAATGGTCAAAATATTCTCGGTTTGGTTTGGCTTTC
>NW_002061967.1:0-1297 GCF_000150275.1 Trichoplax adhaerens
ATTATGTGCCAAATACACTTAGAAATTTATCTAATAGAGAACTTCCTTATCAACATTATGTTTTATTTGATGTAGAAATTATAAATGGAGTAATTAATATCGCATTATATGATTCAAGTTATGGCTCAAAGCTTAATGGCAATGAAATTAAATATCAAATGGAAAATGAATTAGGTCAGATTAACTACAGAACAAATGCATTGATGACTCAAGCATCAAGGGGCAACGATAGTGTTAATTGTGGTAAATATGTGATGATGTATATTTTATTTATAGCAAATATTGAAAGAGATAATTCGCAAGAAAGTGATTTTGTAATGGTAAGTCATGATAATTTAAGTTCAATGTCAAATTTGCAAAAATTAAGAGATGTGAGAGACATTTTATTTACAAGATTTCAAGAGATGATGGATTTAGATAATCAAGCAAACATTAGGAAAGAAGAGTTAATATTATCTGTTAGCAGCTTAAGCTCCGAAGATGAATTTGAAGTTTTAGATTTTAATAGTGATAGTAGTGAAAATGACTCTGAGTTTAGTATAGAAAACATTAGACAAAATCTTGATCAATTAGAACGGTTTAACTTAATTGCCTTAAGAGAAATTGCAAAAGATATTAATCAAATTTTTAATTCAAGAATCAATAATCTCTCTTATGTTGATAAAGTTAAAAATAGCGCCAGAGGAAGTGGAGGTGTGGGGAAATAGAGTTAATCTATTTTAGTACAGATTTAAATTCTAACTAATATTATCTAATTCCTTTTTACTGATAACACCTTTCCTAAGTATTCTATATTTTTCATTATTAGTAAATTCAATAATGGTTGAAGCAGTTAAACAATTATCACTTAATTCTCTATTGTCTTTGATAATTAAATTTACTTTATTTTCAAACTCTTTAATAATTTCATCTAAAGAGTTAATATTTTTTTGATTAGAAATATTTGCACTTGTTGCAATAATTGGTTTATTTATAGATTGGCAAACAGATTGTATTAATTTGTTTTTTGGAACTCTAATAGCAACTTTTTGATTATTCTTTAAAAGATTAGGAAGATTTTTATGAGTATTTTTAATCCTAGATACTAAGGTTAGAGCTCCTGGCCAGAATTTGTCTGCTAAATTTAATTCTTTCTTATAAAAATTAGCATATAATCTAGCCATTTTTATATTAGACATAAACATGGGTAATGTTTTATCTAAAGCTCTCTGCTTTATTTTATAAATTTTTTGTATTGCTTCTATATTTGTTGCGTCGCATGATAAGGCATAAATTGTATCTGTAGGAATACAAATAA
>NW_002061966.1:0-1298 GCF_000150275.1 Trichoplax adhaerens
TACATGTTTGACGGACGCTAATATTGAAAATATTTCCATACATTAACCCTATCTAAATCCATCTATTTACTCCTACTGAATTTATCCTTTATCAATCACAAGAAACGCTCCTAATTATAATAACAAGCAGGCGATTACCGGTATATCCATAGGATATTTTGCTACTTCGTCGTCCATAGCAATGGCATGGCATCCATTACTACGACAGCAATACGTTCTGACTTGAATGATAGTGAGTCAACTACGTACAGTATGGAGTACTACAGTACAGTGGTCCACTAGTGACAGTCTCCACTGGATTATACAGTACTGTACACTGTAGTTTTTTTTCCCCTACTGTACAGTACAGTACAGTACAGGACGCTTCACTGTGACTACAGTACAGTACTGTACTGTACGTACTGTACTGTACAGTACTGTATCGTGTACAGTGTACAGTACACTACTGTAATGTACAGTACTGTATACTGTACTAATGGCAAATAAAGTCCAATAAAAACTCTTTGACGGCCATTTTTGGAGGCCAAATCAACTTAATTTTTTAGTTTATGTAGGTTACAAAACAGCTATGCAACAAGATCTTTGACGGCCAAATCAACTTAATTTTTTAGTATATGTAGGTTACAAAACAGCTATGCAACAAGATAACGTAATGCACAATCATTCAGTCGATTCCCTGAACCACGTATCAGCGAGCAGTATCTACTAATCAAATAAAGTCCAATTAAAGCTCTTTGACGGCCATTTTGGGGGGCCAAATCAACTTAAATTTTTAGGATATGAAGGTTACAAAACAGCTATGCAACAAGATCTTTGACGGCCACTTTTGGGGGCCAAATCAACTTAATTTTTTAGTATATGAAGGTTACAAAACAGCTATGCAACAAGATCTTTGACGGCCACTTTTGGGGGCCAAATCAACTTAATTTTTTTAGTATATGAAGGTTACAAAACAGCTATGCAACAAGATCTTTAACGGCCATTTTTGGGGGGCCAAATCAACTTGACTTTTTAGTATATGTAAGATACAAAACAGCTATGCAACAAGATAACGTAATGCACGATCATTCAGTCGATTCCCTGAACCACGTATCAGCGAGCAGTATCTACTAATGGCAAATAAAGTCAATTAAAAGCTCTTTGACGGCCATTTTTCTGGCCCAAATCAACTGAATTTTTTATTATATGTAGGTTACAAAGCAGCTATGCAACAAGATAACGTAATGCACGATCAATCAGTCGGTTCCCTAAACCACGTATCAGCAAGCAGTATCTACTAATGGCAAATAAAGCCCAAT
>NW_002061965.1:0-1300 GCF_000150275.1 Trichoplax adhaerens
TCGACGTTATACGTGATTACATAGAGTGCTCTTAAAAGTGATCGATAATATGGCTTATTTCCATATGTTTATACAGCTATTCAAGTTGAGAATAATAAAGGGATTGGCGATATGTTTGAATTCTCTATACCAATGATGATATCTAAGGTTGCATGTACTGTGGTAATAGAATTAACTAAACTGTTCTAGAGTTTCACGTTCTAATTGCCATACTTAAGTCGAATATTATAAAGAGATTGATCATACTATCATCTAGTTTTACACTCCTTTTGCACTCCTTCGGCACCATACAAATTGAGAATAATTAAGAGATTGATTATCCTAATTTGCAGCTACTAATCTTTATAGCATCCTTCAAATTGAGGGTAATAAAAGATTGACGATACGGTTAAATTTGATTTGTTGCACGATTAGATTTGCTTACTATAACGCGTTTGGTGACATAATTGAAATTTCGTATGTGCGCAGTTATGTCTAAAGTTACGTATATAATAAAAGAATTAACCTTTTCGTTCTAGAGTTTCACATTTCGTTGCCCTATTAAAGTTAGATATAAGATAGGGATGATCTTAATGTTATTGAGGTTTTACATCTTTTTAAGTGATATTCAATTTCAATTACTTGTGTAACTATCAAAATCATACGCGGCAAAGCGATAGAGAATATGGCTCAGCTCGTGTATTTACAGCGGCGACAGAGTTAACTTAAATGTAATATAGAGATTGATGATATAGTTCAATTTCACACATTTTGATTATAATTAAAGCTGTAAGAAGCAAGGAGATTGATGATATGGTAAAGTAGCAAAGGTTATAATGATACAACAGTATAGCACTAAAAAGAGATTGATCTAATTATTCTAGAGTTACATACTAATTAGGCTATTAACGTTATATAAAATATAAGTTGATAGACCGTATTGTTGTAGAATTCACGTCCTTTTACACCTATTGAAAAATGAATGTAATAAAAAGATCAACTACTCTGGTGGAGTTTTTTATCTCAATAGCGCTATTATAATTGACAAAGACGGATGAGACGATTAAGTTCCATGCGCTACAGGAAATGGCGATAAGTTTGAAATTCCATATGCTCAAAGTGGTATCTAAAATTGATGATATTAAAAAGATTTGATCAAATTGCTCCAGAGGTTTTACATGCTTATTCCCCTATTAGTGGTACGCACAATCATGGATTTAATGATACAATGCTTGAATTTTATATCCTTTTAGCGCTATTCATAGTAAGAGTAATAAAGAGATTGATGATATTATTAGGAAAGTTTATGTCCTTGTCGTAC